>NC_089863.1:1434943-1447443 GCF_036373705.1 Amia ocellicauda
ACCTCACACAATTACTGACACTGCAACAAACACACACACACACCTCACACAATTACTGACACTGCAACAACACACACACACACACACCTCACACAATTACTGACACTGCAAACACACACACACACACACACAATTACTGACACTGCAACACACACACACAACCTCACACAATTACTGACACTGCAACACACACACACACACACACACACAACACCTCACACAATTACTGACACTGCAACACACACACACACACACACACACACACACACAACACCTCACACAATTACTGACACTGCAACACACACACACACACACACACAATTACTGACACTGCAACACACACACACACACACACACACCATTACTGACACTGCAACACACACACACACACACACACACACACACAACACCTCACACAATTACTGACACTGCAACACACACACACAACACCTCACACAATTACTGACACTGCAACACACACACACACACACACACACACACAATTACTGACACTGCAACACACACACACACACACACAATTACTGACACTGCAACACACACACACACACACACACACACACACACACACACACAACACCTCACACAATTACTGACACTGCAAACACACACACACACACAACACCTCACACAATTACTGACACTGCAACACACACACACACACACACACACACACACACACACACACACACACACACACACACAACATCCTCACACAATTACTGACACTGCAACACACACACACACACACACACACAAACACAAACACCTCACACAATTACTGACACTGCAACACACACACACACACACACACACACCTCACAATTACTGACACTGCAACACACACACACACACACACACACACACACCTCACAATTACTGACACTGCAACACACACACAACACCTCACACAATTACTGACACTGCAACACCTCACACAATTACTGACACTGCAACACACACACACACACACACACACAAACACAAACACCTCACACAATTACTGACACTGCAACCACACACACACACACACACACACCATTACTGACACTGCAACACACACACACACACACACACACACACACACCATTACTGACACTGCAACAAACACACACACACACACACAACACCTCACACAATTACTGACACTGCAACAAACACACACACACACACACACACACACACAACACCTCACACAATTACTGACACTGCAACAAACACACACACACACACAACACCTCACACAATTACTGACACTGCAACAAACACACACACACACACACACACACACACACACACACACACACAACACCTCACACAATTACTGACACTGCAACAAACACACACAACACCTCACACAATTACTGACACTGCACACACACACACCACACCATTACTGACACTGCAACACACACACACAACCATTACTGACACTGCAACACACACACACACACACACACACACCATTACTGACACTGCAACACACACACACACACACACACACACACACCATTACTGACACTGCAACACACACACACACACACACACACACACACACACAACACCTCACACACAACACCTCACACAATTACTGACACTGCAACACCTCACACAATTACTGACACTGCAACACACACACAACACCTCACACAATTACTGACACTGCAACACACACACACACACCTCACAATTACTGACACTGCAACACACACACACACACACACACACACACACACAACACCTCACACAATTACTGACACTGCAACACACACACACACACACACAATTACTGACACTGCAACACACACACACACACACACACACACACACACACACACACAACACCTCACAATTACTGACACTGCAACACACACACACACACACACAATTACTGACACTGCAACACACACACAACACCTCACACAATTACTGACACTGCAACACCTCACACAATTACTGACACTGCAACACACACACACACACACAAACACAAACACCTCACACAATTACTGACACTGCAACACACACACACACACACACACACACCTCACAATTACTGACACTGCAACACACACACACACACACACACACACACACACACCTCACAATTACTGACACTGCAACACACACACAACACCTCACACAATTACTGACACTGCAACCACCTCACACAATTACTGACACTGCAACACACACACACACACACACACACAAACACAAACACCTCACACAATTACTGACACTGCAACACACACACACACACACACACACACACACCATTACTGACACTGCAACACACACACACACACACACCATTACTGACACTGCAACAAACACACACACAAACACACACAACACCTCACACAATTACTGACACTGCAACAACACACACACACACACACACACACACACAACACCTCACACAATTACTGACACTGCACAAACACACACACACACACACACAACACCTCACACAATTACTGACACTGCAACAAACACACACACACACACACACACACACAACACCTCACACAATTACTGACACTGCAACAAACACACACACACACACACACACACACACACAACACCTCACACAATTACTGACACTGCAACAAACACACACAACACCTCACACAATTACTGACACTGCAACACACACACACACACCATTACTGACACTGCAACACACACACACACACACACACCATTACTGACACTGCAACACACACACACACACACACACACACACACACCATTACTGACACTGCAACACACACACACACACACACACACACACACACACACACACACACACACACACACACACACACACACACACACACACACAACACCTCACACAATTACTGACACTGCAACAAACACACACACACACACACACACACACAACACCTCACACAATTACTGACACTGCAACAAACACACACACACACACACACACACACAACACCTCACACAATTACTGACACTGCAACAAACACACACAACACCTCACACAATTACTGACACTGCAACAAACACACACACACACACAACACCTCACACAATTACTGACACTGCAAACACACACAACACCTCACACAATTACTGACACTGCAACACACACACACACACACACACACACACACAACACCTCACACAATTACTGACACTGCAACAAACACACACAACACCTCACACAATTACTGACACTGCAACACACACACACACACACACACAATTACTGACACTGCACACACACACACACACACACACACACTTACTGACACTGCAACACACACACACACACACACACACACACACAATTACTGACACTGCAACACACACACACACACACACACACACACACACACACACACAACACCTCACACAATTACTGACACTGCAACACACACACACACACACACCTCACACAATTACTGACACTGCAACACACACACACACACACACACAATTACTGACACTGCAACACACACACACAACCTCACACAATTACTGACACTGCAACACACACACACACACAACACACAACACCTCACACAATTACTGACACTGCAACACACACACACACACACACACACACACACACAACACCTCACACAATTACTGACACTGCAACACACACACACACACACACAATTACTGACACTGCAACACACACACACACACACACACACCATTACTGACACTGCAACACACACCACACACACACACACACACACACACACACACAACACCTCACACAATTACTGACACTGCAACACACACACACAACACCTCACACAATTACTGACACTGCAACACACACACACACACACACACACACACAATTACTGACACTGCAACACACACACACACACACACAATTACTGACACTGCAACACACACACACACACACACACACACACACACACACACACAACACCTCACACAATTACTGACACTGCAACACACACACACACACAACACCTCACACAATTACTGACACTGCAACACACACACACACACACACACACACACACACACACACACACACACACAACACCTCACACAATTACTGACACTGCAACACACACACACACACACACACACAAACACAAACACCTCACACAATTACTGACACTGCAACACACACACACACACACACACACACCTCACAATTACTGACACTGCAACACACACACACACACACACACACACACACCTCACAATTACTGACACTGCAACACACACACAACACCTCACACAATTACTGACACTGCAACACCTCACACAATTACTGACACTGCAACACACACACACACACACACACACAAACACAAACACCTCACACAATTACTGACACTGCAACACACACACACACACACACACACACACACACCATTACTGACACTGCAACACACACACACACACACACACACACACACACCATTACTGACACTGCAACAAACACACACACACACACAACACCTCACACAATTACTGACACTGCAACAAACACACACACACACACACACACACACACAACACCTCACACAATTACTGACACTGCAACAAACACACACACACACACAACACCTCACACAATTACTGACACTGCAACAAACACACACACACACACACACACACAACACCTCACACAATTACTGACACTGCAACAAACACACACACACACACACACACACACACACACACACACAACACCTCACACAATTACTGACACTGCAACAAACACACACAACACCTCACACAATTACTGACACTGCAACACACACACACACACCATTACTGACACTGCAACACACACACACAACCATTACTGACACTGCAACACACACACACACACACACACCATTACTGACACTGCAACACACACACACACACACACACACACACCATTACTGACACTGCAACACACACACACACACACACACACACACACACACACAACACCTCACACACAACACCTCACACAATTACTGACACTGCAACACCTCACACAATTACTGACACTGCAACACACACACAACACCTCACACAATTACTGACACTGCAACACACACACACACACCTCACAATTACTGACACTGCAACACACACACACACACACACACACACACAACACCTCACACAATTACTGACACTGCAACACACACACACACACACACACAATTACTGACACTGCAACACACACACACACACACACACACACACACACACACACACACACACACACACACACAACACCTCACAATTACTGACACTGCAACACACACACACACACACACAATTACTGACACTGCAACACACACACAACACCTCACACAATTACTGACACTGCAACACCTCACACAATTACTGACACTGCAACACACACACACACACACAAACACAAACACCTCACACAATTACTGACACTGCAACACACACACACACACACACACACACACACCTCACAATTACTGACACTGCAACACACACACACACACACACACACACACACACACCTCACAATTACTGACACTGCAACACACACACAACACCTCACACAATTACTGACACTGCAACACCTCACACAATTACTGACACTGCAACACACACACACACACACACACACAAACACAAACACCTCACACAATTACTGACACTGCAACACACACACACACACACACACACACACACCATTACTGACACTGCAACACACACACACACACACACCATTACTGACACTGCAACAAACACACACACAAACACACACAACACCTCACACAATTACTGACACTGCAACAAACACACACACACACACACACACACACACAACACCTCACACAATTACTGACACTGCAACAAACACACACACACACACACAACACCTCACACAATTACTGACACTGCAACAAACACACACACACACACACACACACACACAACACCTCACACAATTACTGACACTGCAACAACACACACACACACACACACACACACACACAACACCTCACACAATTACTGACACTGCAACAAACACACACAACACCTCACACAATTACTGACACTGCAACACACACACACACACCATTACTGACACTGCAACACACACACACACACACACACCATTACTGACACTGCAACACACACACACACACACACACACACACACACCATTACTGACACTGCAACACACACACACACACACACACACACACACACACACACACACACACACACACACACACACACACACACACACAACACCTCACACAATTACTGACACTGCAACAAACACACACACACACACACACACACACAACACCTCACACAATTACTGACACTGCAACAAACACACACACACACACACACACACACAACACCTCACACAATTACTGACACTGCAACAAACACACACAACACCTCACACAATTACTGACACTGCAACAAACACACACACACACACAACACCTCACACAATTACTGACACTGCAAACACACACAACACCTCACACAATTACTGACACTGCAACACACACACACACACACACACACACACACAACACCTCACACAATTACTGACACTGCAACAAACACACACAACACCTCACACAATTACTGACACTGCAACACACACACACACACACACACAATTACTGACACTGCAACACACACACACACACACACACACAATTACTGACACTGCAACACACACACACACACACACACACACACACAATTACTGACACTGCAACACACACACACACACACACACACACACACACACACACAACACCTCACACAATTACTGACACTGCAACAAACACACACACACACCTCACACAATTACTGACACTGCAACACACACACACACACACCTCACACAATTACTGACACTGCAACACACACACACACACACACACAATTACTGACACTGCAACACACACACACAACCTCACACAATTACTGACACTGCAACACACACACACACACACACACACACAACACCTCACACAATTACTGACACTGCAACACACACACACACACACACACACACACACACACAACACCTCACACAATTACTGACACTGCAACACACACACACACACACACAATTACTGACACTGCAACACACACACACACACACACACACCATTACTGACACTGCAACACACACACACACACACACACACACACAACACCTCACACAATTACTGACACTGCAACACACACACACAACACCTCACACAATTACTGACACTGCAACACACACACACACACACACACACACACAATTACTGACACTGCAACACACACACACACACACACACACAATTACTGACACTGCAACACACACACACACACACACACACACACACACACACACACACACACACAACACCTCACACAATTACTGACACTGCAACACACACACACACAACACCTCACACAATTATTGACACTGCAACACACACACACACACACACACACACACACACACACACACACACACACACACACACACACACACACACACACACAACACCTCACACAATTACTGACACTGCAACACACACACACACACACACACACAACACAGCACATATCAGTCGCAGAACAATAATTCATGAATGGATGCACTGGTTAACTCATTCACTGAGGAACCAAATGACGAGCCCGTCCCTCACCTGTCTGCGTGTCCGCACGTCGGAGGGCATCGCGCTGCGCACAAGAACACACGACACACTGTCACACATCGCGTTTGATTAGTATCAGTAGTAACCATGTGTGAATCAGTCACATGCACAGTGCCTGTGTCCATCTGATCCTTTAGCGAGGAACCTTTTATTAGTGCTTGAGTTTCAGATGCCAGTAACAATTAATCAATAATTACAGGAAAATAAGAATCCATCAATGTTCAATATCCGCGCCATCCAGTGCAGGTAATAATAATAATAATAATAATAATAATAATTTAAAACATATATTCATCACTACCATTACTATTATTCTACAACTAATAACACATAACTAAATACATAAATAAATAGTCGCACCTTCACCTGAACGCGTTGCTTTTCCGTCTCTCTCTCTCTCTCTCTCTCTCTCTCTCTCTCTCTCTCTCTCTCTCTCTCTCTCTCTCTCTCTCTCTCTCTCTCTCTCTCTCTCTCTCTCTCTCTCTCGTATGGTTGGGTCGCAGTGGGCGCTGATGGGCGAGCTGTGCTGTGTTATATACTGCAGTGCGTGGGAGTGGGACTGTGTCGTGGGGGGGACTAAACGCTTGTGTTTCGGATGTCGGGGCGGCACTGTGGGCGGCGGTGCGTGTCTGAACAGTTTTTTTTAAGGAGGGGTGATGATTAATTCATTAGCTCCAATTACCGTTAACCCCCCCCAATCTCCGGCTTCAAAAAGATTCTCTCCATCTCTCTCTCCCTCTGTCTCTCTGGGGAGGAGAGTCGGACGAGCTGTCACTCAGGGCGTGATTGACAGGGGAAGGGTGGGGGCGGGTCGTTGATAGAGACACGGAGAGGGTGGGAGCTGATTGATAGATTGATTAGCGTTTGAATAGATAGAGGGATAGATAGAGACATACATACATACATGGAGAGATAGATAGAGACTGACCTGTTGTTTTATTTGTATCTGTATCTGTATCTGTCTCTGCCAATATATTTGTGTCAAGTTTACAAAACTCTCTAAACATTAAGTGTGTTTATTGCTATTCATGGAAAATCTCTCTCTCTCTCTCTCTCTCTCTCTCTCTCTCTCTCTCTCTGTGTCTGTCTGTACCTGTAAGTAAAGTTCAAACCAAACACCTCTCTAGTCTATCTCTCAGTCTCTGTCTGCAAGCTCAGTTTTCAAAGATGATCTCTAAACACTAAGTGAGGCATAAGTTCGTTGTTTATTTATTGAACAAAATTAAAATCTACAAAAATAAAACCCAATGTCCCCCCCCCTCTTTCTCTCCATCTCAGTCCCTTTAACTGTAAGTGGTTCAAAAATCTAAAAAGTGAGTTTACAAAAAATAACATCTATTAAATGAACACATCTCTCTCTCTCTCTCTCTCTCTCTCTCTCTCTCTCTCTGACAGTAGTCTGTCGGAGATCTGACTAATCACTCTGTTCCCTGCTGAAATGGAAAGTGAGAGGAAGAGAGGGGAGGACAGGAGGCTGCAGGGGGTCAATTACTGTTATTTTAATTATACTGTTTTAACAACAGACCAGTACTCTGCAGCAGTCCAGTTCAGTCCAGTCCAGTTCAGTCCAGTCCAGTCCAGTCCAGTCCAGTCCAGTCCAGTCCAGTCAGTGTCTCTGCAGTCCAGTCCAGTCCAGTCAGTGACTCTGCAGTCCAGTCCAGTCAGTGACTCTACAGCAGTCCAGTCTAGTCCAGTCCAGTCAGTGACTCTACAGTCCAGTCCAGTCAGTGACTCTGCAGTCCAGTCAGTGACTCTACAGTTCAGTCCAGTCCAGTCCAGTCAGTGACTCTACAGCAGTCCAGTCCAGTCCAGTCAGTGTCTCTGCAGTCCAGTCAGTGACTCTACAGTCCAGTCCAGTCCAGTCCAGTCCAGTCAGTGTCTCTGCAGTCCAGACCAGTCCAGTCAGTGACTCTGCAGTCCAGTCAGTGACTCTACAGTCTAGTCCACTCCAGTCCAGTAAGTGTCTCTGCAGTCCAGTCAATGACTCTACAGTCCAGTCCATTCCAGTCAGTGACTCTGCAGTCCAGTCAGTGACTCTACAGTCCAGTCCAGTCCAGTCCAGTCCAGTCAGTGACTCTGCAGTCCAGTCAATGACTCTACAGTCCAATCCAGTCCAGTCAGTGACTCTACAGTCCAGTCCAGTCCAGTCCAGTCCAGTCAGTGACTCTGCAGTCCAGTCCAGTCCAGTCAGTGAGTCTGCAGCAGTCCTGTCCAGTCCAGTGCAGTCAGTGACTCTACAGCAGTCCAGTCCAGTCCATCAGTGACTCTGCAGTCCAGTCCAGTCCAGTCAGTGACTCTGCAGTCCAGTCAGTGACTCTACAGTCCAGTCCAGTCCAGTCAGTGTCTCTGCAGTCCAGTCCAGTCAGTGACTCTACAGCAGTCCAGTCCAGTCAGTGTCTCTGCAGTCCAGTCAGTGACTCTACAGTCCAGTCCAGTCCAGTCCAGTCCAGTCAGTGACTCTACAGTCCAGTCCAGTCCAGTCAGTGACTCTACAGTCCAGTCCAGTCCAGTCCAGTCCAGTCAGTGACTCTGCAGTCCAGTCCAGTGCAGTCGTTGGTGTCTGTGTCAACTGAAGTGATTGATTACACCCCCCTTGGTCCTCAGGAAGTCCCGTGGCTGTAATTTAATTAGTGCCCCCCCACTGAAGAACACCCAATACAGACATCAGTCACCTCACACCCTGGGACACTCATCCATCAGAGAAATAGAGAGAGAGAGAGCGAGGGAGAGGGAGAGGGAGAGGGAGAGGGAGGACATGTCATGCTCCCACTGTCAACTCTGAGAAGGAGACACAGAGCTGCAAATGTGAAAAATGTACAAATATAAGAACAGAATTTACCTCCAAAATCACAGAGCTGTGTGAGACCCAGAGCCTGAGGGACACAGGGGACACCAAGTCACCCAAACAGAGGACACACAGTCACACACACACACACACACACACACAGTCATACACACAGTCACACACACACACACACACACACACACACAGTCACACACAGTCACACACACACACACACACAGTCACACACACACAGTCATACACACAGTCACACACACACACACAGTCATACACACAGTCACACACACACACACACACACACACACACACAGTCACACACAGTCACACACACACACACACACACACAGTCACACACACACACACACACAGTCATACACACAGTCACACACACACACACACACACACACACACAGTCACACACAGTCACACACACACACACACAGTCACACACACACACACACACAGTCATACACACAGTCACACACACACACACACACACACACAGTCACACACAGTCACACACACACACACACACAGTCACACACACACAGTCACACACACACACAGTCACACACACACAGTCATACACACACACACACACACACACACACACACAGTCATACACACAGTCACACACACACACACACACACAGTCACACACACACAGTCACACACACACACAGTCATACACACAGGACACACAGTCACACACACACACACACACACAGTCATACACACAGTCACACACACACACAGTCATACACACAGGACACACAGTCACACACACAGTCACACACACAGTCATACACACAGGACACACAGTCACACACACACACACAGTCATACACACAGTCACACACACACACACACACACACACACACAGTCACACAGTCACACACAGTCATACACACAGGACACACAGTCACACACACAGTCACACACACACACACACACACACACAGTCACACAGTCACACAGTCACACACACACACACAGTCACACAGTCACACACAGTCATACACACAGGACACACAGTCACACACACAGGGGACACACAGTCACACACACACACACACACACACACACACACACAGTCACACAGTCACACACAGTCATACACACAGGACACACAGTCACACACACAGGGGACACACAGTCACACACACAGTCACACAGTCATACATACAGGACACACAGTCACACACACAGGGGACACACAGTCACACACACAGTCATACACACAGGACACACACTCACACACACACACACACAGTCACACAGTCACACACAGTCATACACACAGGACACACAGTCACACACACAGGGGACACACAGTCACTCACTCACACACAGTCACACACTCACACACAGTCACACAGTCATACACACAGGACACACAGTCACACACACACACACACACACAGTCACACACAGTCATACACACAGGACACACAGTCACACACACACACACACACACACAGTCACACACAGTCATACACACAGGACACACAGTCACACACACAGGACACACAGTCACACACACACACACACAGTCACACACAGTCATACACACAGGACACACAGTCACACACACAGTCACACAGTCACACACAGTCATACACACAGGACACACAGTCACACACACACACACACACACAGTCACACACACAGTCACACAGGACACACAATCACTCACACACAGTCACACACACAGTCATACACACAGTTACACACACAGTCACACACACAGTCACACAGTCATACACACAGGACACACAGTCACACACACAGGGGACACACAGTCACACACACAGTCATACACACAGGACACACACTCACACACAGGACACACAGTCACACACACACACACACAGTCACACACAGTCACACACAGTCATACACACAGGACACACAGTCACACACACAGTCACACACACACAGTCATACACACAGTCACACAGTCACACACACAGTCATA
>NC_089863.1:1452443-1507443 GCF_036373705.1 Amia ocellicauda
CCAGATCTTCAGGAAGCTATCCCATGATCCCGTGCACACAGCCATGCCGTCGTCCGACACGCCCAGACAGCTCACTCTGTTGTCGTGACCGGCCAGCACTCCTGAGGGGGAGGAGTCGGGGTCAATGCACCAACTGTCACTAATTACTGGACAATTAACAACACTCTGGACAGACAGACAGAGGGACACACACACACAGAGAGGGAGGACAGAGAGAAAGACAGGAAGACGGACAGCGAGAGAGAGAAGACAAAGAGAGAGAGACAGGAAGCCAGACACACACAGAGAAAGAGGACAGAGATAGGAAGACAGAGAAAGAAAGAGACAGAGAGAGAGAGAGAGACAGGAAGAGACAGAGGACAGCGAGAGAAACAGGAAGCCAGACAAACACAGAGAAAGAGGACAGAGAGACAGACACACACAGACAGAGAGAGGACAGATGGACGACAGAGATACACAGAGACAGAGAGACCAAGTCTCTCCTTATACAAACCTCCCCCAGCCCCCTCCCCCTCTCTCCCGCTCCCTCCCTCCCTCTCACCCGCTCGGTCCCCCTTCATGGCGTCCCAGATGTTGCAGTTGAAGTCGTCGTAGCCGGCGAGCAGCAGCCGGCCGCTGCGGGAGAAGGCCACCGAGGTGATGCCGCAGATGATGTTGTCGTGGGAGTACAGGCCCAGCTCCTGGTCGGCGCGCAGGTCAAACAGGCGGCAGGTGGCGTCGTCACTGCCCGTCGCAAACGCACTGCCGTTGGGGAAGAACTGAGAGAGGGAGAGCGAGAGAGAGAGGGGGAGAGATGAGTGAAGGGGAGGGATGGAGAGAGAGGAAGAGGGAGAGGGAGGGAAGGGAAAAGTTGAGTGAGAGGGAGGAAGGGAGGGAGAGAGGAAGATAGTGTTAATACAGACATTATACTGAGAGAGAGAGAGGACACACCCCCAGGTGCACACAGACCCCCCACACCCCCAGAGACAGCCCCCTCCCGCTCCTCACACAGACGGCGTTGATGTCCGACTCGTGGCCGGTGAAGGTCTGCCGGCACATGCTGTCCCTCACGTCCCACAGCTTGACCGAGGCGTCGCAGGCGCCGGACACGAAGCAGCGGCCACCGGGGCACAGGGACAGGGACATGACGTCCCCGCTGTGCCCAGAGAACACGGTGCACTGCTGGCCCGTCTCGATGTCCCACAGAGCGCTGAGAGAGACAGAGAGAGAGAGAGAGAGAGAGAGGGGAGGTCACTGACAGACCGGAGAGGTGGACACAGGACACCCCCCAGACCAGGGAGACGTCCCCCCGCTCTTCACACACACGACAGAGCCAGAAACACGGCTGCTGTTGTGTTTATCATGTGTTACTGTCATTACAAAGGACTAGAGAGACAGAGTCCTGAGACTCACAGGGCCCCCGACACACACAACGACCACAACAGCACCTGGGAAAACTGACACACATCTAAAAACAAACACACAGGAGAGTGGAGACACGAATTAGAGCTACAAAACCAACTGCAGAATAGCGAGATTCAATTGGCCGAATACTTACACATCACAAATATAACAGACACAGACTCTGACTAAATGCTGGCTCAGCGCCCACAGCCTCGCCATCGCAAACTCCTGCCTGTCCAGAGCGCGGCGGCCGTGCAGCCAGTGTGTCGGGGATCATCCTGCCCCAATAAAGCACCTCTGAGTTTGACTCACCAGGTCGTGTCCCCTGAGCTCGTGATGATCTGATTGTCATCTAGGAAACGGCAGCAGGACAGGTAGCCTGCAGGACAGACAGACACGGTCAACATCTGGAGCCACTCGACAGTAACAGCTGCGCCGGCCTCCTCTCCCTCCCTCCCTCCCACCTCTTGTTCTCTCCCTCCCTCTCTTCTGTTCTCCCTCCCACTCTGACAGACTCTCTCCTCTCCTCTCCCCCTCCCTCTCTTCTGTTCTGCCTCTCTTCTATCCCAGCGAGGGAGAGGGGGCCCCTGGGTAATCGAGGCAAGAGGATTTTAATGAAGGAGTCCAAGTGTTAATTAACACTGATCTGGGAGGGAGGGAACGGCCCTCTGAGACACAGCGCTGAGCGCACTGACACTGTGTGAGAGAGAGTGTGTCGTGTACCTGTGTGTGTGTGAGAGAGAGTGTGTCGTGTACCTGTGTGTGTGTGAGAGAGAGTGTGTCATGTACCTGTGTGTGTGGGAGAGAGAGTGTGTCATGTAACTGTGAGAGAGAGTGTGTCGTGTACCTGTGTGTGTGTGAGAGAGAGTGTGTCGTGTACCTGTGTGTGTGTGAGAGAGAGTCGTGTACCTGTGTGTGTGTGTGTGAGAGAGTGTGTCGTGTACCTGTGTGTGTGTGAGAGA
Source organism: Amia ocellicauda (assembly GCF_036373705.1). NCBI lineage: Eukaryota > Metazoa > Chordata > Actinopteri > Amiiformes > Amiidae > Amia > Amia ocellicauda. The sequence continues at coordinate 1,454,789 of NC_089863.1, forward strand.
GTGTGTCGTGTACCTGTGTGTGTGTGTGAGAGAGAGTGTGTCGTGTACCTGTGTGTGTGTGTGAGAGAGAGTGTGCCGTGTACCTGTGTGTGTGTGTGAGAGAGAGTGTGTCGTGTACCTGTGTGTGTGTGAGAGAGAGTGTGTCGTGTACCTGTGTGTGTGTGTGCGAGAGAGTGTGTCGTGTATCTGTGTGTGTGAGACAATGTGTCGTGTACCTGTGCGAGAGTGTGTTGTGTACCTGTGTGGCCGGGCAGCTCTCTGCTGACCCTCACGTTGCCCTCGCGGGTCTTCAGGCTGTAGATGGAGCAGATGTTGTCCAGACCCCCGCAGGCCACGTAGCTGCCGGACGGGGCATAGGCGCAGGTCATCACCCAGGACGAGCGCAGCGGGATGGCGTGCATCTGGGGGGCAGGGGGTTACTTATTCATTTTAAATCAAACTCTTGACTGATTAAGTGATACATTGGTTTAAAGCAACACCAGCAGGGGGAGACAGGGGGCGGTACCTTGTTGGTGGTGTAGCTGTCCCAGATGATCAGCTTCCCATCCTGTGAGGCGCTGACTAATAACCTGGGGAGGGAGGGAGGGAGGGAGAGAGAGAGAGAGTGAGAGAGAGAGGTTATTAGAAAGGGGAAGACTCATATCATGGGGTGCCTGTGTGTGGACTGTGCCAGTGTCCCAGGTGTGCTCAGGTGTGTTACCTGGAGTCAGTGCCCCAGTGCATGGCATAGATCTTGGCCAGGTGTCCCCTCAGGGTGCGCCGCGTCCGCATCTGGATCCGTCCCACTGGGTCCAAACCGGCTGTGATCTGGGACAGAGATGGACACATAGGGGAGAGACAGAGAGGAGAGGAGACACATAGGGGACAGGAAAGAAACAATGTGTTCGTTATTTTTGCTTGTTTGACTGGAAGGGGAGAGGGGAGAGGGGAGAGGGAGCGGGTCGAGAGGCGTCATCCAATGGAGGGTGCGTCAGTCTCACCTGAGTCAGTGTGGAGTCTCCACATGCTTTCCTGGCGTCCTGAAACACACGGGGACACAAGGGGTTAAAACACAGCCGCTGCCACTCTCTTCCTCACTCCCCCTCCCAGAGCTCCCTCTCCCCCAAGCATCCCACGCTCCCCGTCCCTCCAGCCCTCACTCTGATCTGGTTCCTCAGTTGCTCCGCCTCCTGCCGCAGCTGCTCCAGCTCACTCATCGTTGATTGGTCGCTAGCCTCCCAGGCCCACCGCCACTCAGCCAATCAGCTACCTGGGGAAGACAACAACGGATGCAGTTACACTTTAATATGGGCAGTAAAAAGTCAACAAAGTTGACAAATAAATGCCCCTCTCGACGTCCGGTTCAACCGTTATTAAAATAAATCAGCTTCACCGATGTGACTGGGGAGTTCTCGAAGAAAACGTAACCTGAAGCATCTTCTTCCACAGAGGGCCAGTGATGTCATCAACAAGCGCCACACGAGCAGCTCATAAAAGGCTGAATATTAAAATAATCAATTAATGATCCCAGCTCTCTCTCTCTCTCTCTCTCTCTCTCTCCCTCTCTGACAGTGTAATTCCCTCTAATCCCATCTAATCTAATTTCTCCTCGTTAGGCAGCAGGGATGATGGTTATCCAGATTATAGCAGATTTCACATTTCAGATTACCGAGTATGATCTTTAGCCTTAACTGTATAAATCAAATACAGCGCTTTGACACATGGCCCCTACAGTATAGACGGGCCCCGACCATACACGGCCCCTAAAGTATAAAGAGCCCTGACTCTACACACAAGCGCAGTGCAGTGTACAATAACAATATGATAAAAAATGCAAAAACTGACCACAGCGCCCTTTCCATGCAGATAACTGTCCCTCTGCGTCTGCCTGTGGGTCAGGATCACAGACAGGGCCCTCAACACCCACACAGGACACATGCAAAGCAGGACGGAGGGAGGGAATGAGAGAGACAGGCAATCTCTCTTCCTCTCCCTCTATCTACGGTTCTCTCCCTACGGAGTAAATTTGCAGGCCCATTTGCATTGTTACTGTAGTGTGCGGTTTCAACACAGTCATGCAAATATCAGCTGACACCACACACACACACTGTCCCAGTTTTAATAGCAGTTGTACACAGGGCTGGCGTCTGAAGCCCATCTTATTGTGAGTCAATTTGGATGGAGGTTTGGATCAGAGCAGGAGTCGAGTTAATTGCAGTTAATCGCTCTACCTGCCTCTGCTCTGTCTCTCCACCTCTCCCTCTCTTTACAACAGGAAGCAATTAGCTGCCTCTCTGAGTCCTGGGGGAGATCGCCGCGTTAATGCAGGGCGACTGGGGGAAATTAGGCAAACTCACTCACGCAGGAGACCAGGAGAGGGCTGGGAGCAGGGGAGAGAGGGAGAGAGGGAGAGACAGCAGGCTGAGACAGGGGAGGAGAGCTGAACTGGCAAACTGGCATGTCTGCCTTTAGTGTTATGTGTACATGCATGAAAAACGTGTGTGCACGACACCTCAGGGGGTGAGCATGCGTGTGCAGATGCTCAATCCACGCTGCGCTGGGGTGTAAGTGCGTCTGTGTGGTTGTTTGGCGTGCAGCCGGACACAGGGGCGGTAGGCCCGAAAGCCTGCTCCCCGCCCGGGCGTCAGCGCCGGCTGAACATCACTCGACACGGCAACACACCGCGGTGGCTGGATTTGGTTTCTAACTGACGGGGGTTATCGGTGGTGGTGGGTCTGGCCCGTCCCCGGGGTGTCCTCCGCACATGGCCGGGCTCTGCGGGTCTAATAGTCGGTGTTATCGCTGCTCTGACGACTCTTCAGCCCGGAGCGGAACCCGGAAGCGCGGCTGCGGCCTGCGGAGCTCCCCGCCCTGCGCCGCTCAGCCCCGGCAAACGCGGAGCACAGCGCCGCTATCAGCGCCGCAGAGCCGGCCTGCCGTGAGCAGTGATACACCACCGCAGCCCCGCCCGCCGCGCAGGAGACGCGCAGCCCCATATCGATCACCTATCGATTTAACAACCGCATCACACCCAGCAGGAAAGTAGTGCATCTGTTCGTATGACAGAAAGGCGGCAGGAGACGGAACAAGGCATTGCAGCAGCGGGGGAGGGGCGACACTGTGCTCGCACGGCACTGCATCCTGCTCCGCGTTTACAAAGGCATCTTATAAGCAAAGCTAAACCCCATCTAGTTGGCACATTTGCACGTCGTGGGACTACAGTGCCGTCGCCCCTTCCTTGGGTTTCATGACTAGTGCCAGGGACCGGATCACAGAGGGGTCCATGATGGGCAGCTCGCCAGTGCAGCAGTACCACCACAGCGACTATAGCCCCAGCCCCACTGCCCAGCCCAGCCCCACTGCCCAGCCCAGCCCCATTGCCCCAGACCAGCCCCGCTGCCCAGACCAAAACCCCAGCCCAGCCCCACTGCCCAGCCCAGCCCCATTGCCCCAGACCAGCCCCGCTGCCCAGACCAAAACCCCAGCCCAGCCCCATTGCCCCAGCCCAGCCCCATTGCCCCAGACCAGCCCCACTGCCCCAGACCAGCCCCCCAGACCAGCCCCGCTGCTGTGGGGACGCTGCACGGTCACTGAGGATGCCACCGGCCCGGCAGCACGACCACCGAGCTGGCACCCCACCCTGACGAGCAGACACATCCACACAAAAGCATATATAATTCATACTGCTACTAAATAATAGAAGCATTACAAGATCATATTCCAGTATGAAAGCATCGGGGTGTAGATTAAAACAACACACTGACACACACACCCCATTTTAGTGCAGGTCTTAAGCATGCCCCGCACACAGCACACACCGCTCCCCTGCCCTGGGCACCGGGGCGCACAGAGCGCCAGGCATCCCCTGGTTTCAGGAAGAACCGGACCAACCCGAGCCGGTGCCACCCGCCGCCCTGGGCAGCCAGTGCCCCTCCAGCCCGCCGTTACCTGCGCCCAGTCGCCTGATCCAGCGGCGCGTCTGCTGTGTCGCCGCTTCCTCTTCTTCTTCCCACAGGGCCCGGCTAACAGCCCGCGGTTCAGTCTCTGGCTGCTGCCCGCTCTTCAGCTCCCTCCCCTCCCCTCCGAGCTACGACACAGCCGCCGGTTTCCGCGTCCTTTCGACGAGAGAGGAAAACTGCCCCGCCGACAGCGCCGGTGCTCCCAGCGCCCAGAGACCCGCCCGGCCGCTCGTCCGCCTTCCTGTTTCAAGGGGCCGCTGTCCGGCCGCCTCCCGTCCCCCACAGCAGGGCAGCGCCGCGGCTTTCAGGGCGAGACGTCCGCGTCTGTGGCTGCGATGCCGGCCGCCCGGTCATGGATGGCGAGCCCCGGTGCTCCGGTCTGGTGCAGCATCAATGCGCGCCGTGCAGGAGGGGCCGTGTGAGAGCGTCAGTGTGGGACAGTGTAACTGTAACACGACAACACGTCCTTCAAAGAGCCGCCGTCCGCGCCCCGCTGCCGCCCGACACACTGTAGCGCCGCTGTGCTCTTTCCTCTGCTTTTCTTGCTCTTTCTTTCTTTATTTCTTTCTCGCCGGATCCCCTCGCTCGCTCTCTTGCTTGCTTCTCGCTTCCTTCCTTCCTTCCTTCCTCTCTCCTCCTCCTCCTCCTCCCTCTCTCTCTCTCCCGTTACGTCTCTCGCCTGGCCGAGCCAAACATCAAACAACGACACAAATCGCCGCCTCTTGTTCTCCAGCAATTGAAGACAAAGAAAATACGACTTTATTATTACTAGCTAATAATAATAATAATAATAATAATAATAATAATAATAATAATAATATGTAAATTAAAAGACCAGGCAATCAACTGCTCTTTCCGCTAACACAAGAAAAGCGTCCATTTCTGAATTAAATAATGCATCTCTGTTGAAAGTGTGTATATCTTGATATCAATTATATATTCGCGAATTCTTTGCAATGACGCGCCAGTGCTGCCCGCATCTCCACTGCCCGTCAGTCACACACAGCCACGCCCACTCACGCTGGGCCATACCATGTGGGAATGGGGGTGAGAGGGGAGTTTTGGAGAGGTGGGATTCGACGTATGATTTCACAGAGCCGCAGGCGCGCCGTGGATTCGTCCACAGTGTCACAGTGTTCGTCGGAAGGTGTGTTCGTCTTGTACTGTAACTGAATTGCACTATTGTCGTGAGGGGACCGACCCCGCCACCCCCCGCTGCTTCTGCTCTCGTGTGTGAGGCCGGTTTGCCTGGAGAGAGGTCATGTGACAGGCAGACTGGTACTACTACACACACACACACACACACACACACAGAGGCTGTTTGTCTTTCACGGTACACACACACACAGGCTTATACAACGAATAAGAGTGCAAACAGACAGAGCCCAGACTGTACACACACACACACACAACACAGAAACACAAAAAGCTTCACGCACATTAACACTCTCACACACACACTGACACACACACACACACACTGACACACATACACACTCAGATGGGAACAGGAAGTGTGTCCCAGGGCAGCTGAGGGTGGGGAAGCACAACAGGAATAGGAAGCGTGTCCAATCAAGAGGTCGGCGGTGACAGGGCCAGACTGACACCGTGCTGACCACCACTGTCACTGACCACCACTCAGTCACTGACTGCTGTACTGACCACTCAGTCACTGACTGCTGTACTGACCACCACTGTCACTGCCACACTGACCACTCAGTCACTGACTGCTGTACTGACCACTCAGTCACTGACTGCTGTACTGACCACCACTGTCACTGCCACACTGACCACTCAGTCACTGACTGCTGTACTGACCACTCAGTCACTGACTGCTGTACTGACCACCACTGTCACTGCCACACTGACCACTCAGTCACTGACTGCTGTACTGACCACCACTGTCACTGCCACACTGACCACTCAGTCACTGACTGCTGTACTGACCACCACTGTCACTGCCACACTGACCACTCAGTCACTGACTGCTGTACTGACCACCACTGTCACTGCCACACTGACCCCTGTACTGACCACTCAGTCACTGACCCCTGTACTGACCACTCAGTCACTGACTGCTGTACTGACCACCACTGTCACTGCCACACTGTCCACTGTACTGACCACTGTCACTGCCACACTGACCCCTGTACTGACCTCTCAGTCACTGATCCACAGACACACACTGACACTGTGGGCACAACAGCCCTACACAACACGCGTGTCCGTGTCCAGCATGTCCGTGTCCATCGCCCTGCTCCTGAGCGCTGGACCGCTCTCGTCCCAGTGATGTCGCTCAGGCAGGACAATAAAGCTGTGCGGAGTTTGGATTTGAACCGGCAGAGCGCAGCCGTCCCCTCCCTGCTGTGTGAGCGGCTCCACAGCCGGCTAACTGCCCTGTCCTCGGAGGGGGAGGCGGGCGAGGCCGCTGCACTGAGGGCGAGGATGTCCCCTCTGGCTGGAGCAGCCATGGTACGGCCCACCTGCCCAGATCTGCGGCCCTCGTTAGAGCGCAGTAACGAGGCTGGGTTGCCTAGCAACAGCCTTAGCAATGGTTCCATGCTGGATGAGCAGGAAGAGACACACACACAACACAACAAAACACAACACACACACACACAACACACACAGAACACAACACACACAATACAACACAACACAACAAAACACAACACACACACACAACACAACACACACAACACAACAAAACACACAACACAACAACACACACAGCACAATACAACACACACACACAACAAAACACACACACAATACAACACACAACACAACACACAATACACACGCACACAGCACAACACACAATACACAAAAACACACACACAGAGATGGACGGACACACACACAACACACACATTCACACAATACATACACTAATTCACACACACACTCACACTGACAAACACTGACACACACACATTCACTCACTCTCAGAAACACACACACACTATATCATACACATTCAGACACATACACTCTCCCACACATGCAAACACACACACACACACATACACACACAACACACACACTCATTCACACACACACTCACACTGACACACATTCATACACTCTCACACACACTCACTCTCAGAAACACACACACACTATGTCATATACACTCAGACACACACTCTCTCTCACACACTCAAACACACTCTCTCAGACACACGCATGATCACGCACGCACACACACACTATCTCATACACACTCAGACACACACACTCCCTTTCCCTCTCTCACAATGTATACACATCTATTGTTATATAATTTGCAGAACTCTACTGGTTAATAAAAACTAAATCTAACTCCTGTACATACAGTCACTGACACAGACTCACTCACTGTAAGACACAGAACAATGACTGTGTGTGTGTGTGTGTGTGTGTGTGAGAGAGAGAGAGAGAGAGAGAGTGAGAGTGAATGCATGTGTGAGTGTGAGAGACTCCCTACAGCAACACACTGGGACAGAGACACACTGACACACATCTATACACACTGACAGACTGAGACACACAATGAGACACTTATACACTGTACTACTGTACATACTGACACACTTCTACACACACTGACACAAAACCCTCCACACTGTTACACTGATACAGCGACACACACACGCACACACACATATTATCATCATGATAACAAACACAAATGGACAAGTAAGGATTTTTATTCGAATCATCGTGCTGTTTCATTAGTCTGACATGCGTACTACACCACAGACCTGCCCGCTAGCACAGTAACACACACAGCGATTAAATACACAACGCACACTGTAATCTATACAACACACACACACACACACTGACACACAGAGACACACTGACACACACACACACACACAGACACACTGACACACACACACACACTCACACACAGAGACACACACTCACTGACACACACACACACACAGACACACTGACACACACACACACACCTCGGTCAGCTCCGGTCCACGCCTTCCGACTGTTATTATGGACCGCAGTCACTGTGTACCACTCAGCGCGGAATAAATATACGAGCCAATAAATTAATAAATGAATGAAAAGGAGCACCCTCCCCCCCCTCACCTTTTCTCCTCCTCGCTTCTCTCTCTCTCTCTCGCTGTGTCTCTCTCTGTCTTTCTTTCTTCCTTCCTTGCTTTCTGTCCCGTGTCTTTCCCTCCGTCCCTCCTCCTCTCCGTCTCTCCGTCTCTCCCTTCGCTCTCTAGCGGCTTCCCGGTGGCCGATGCCCTGATGTCTCCTCCGCGGCCGGGCAGTGCATCGATGCCGGTATCTCAGCTCTCACAGTCGCGTCGCACCCCTCCCCTTGTCCTCCTCCTCCCTTCCTCCTCCTCCTCCCTCTCCTCCCCCTCTACTCTACCCCATCCCACCCCTCCACTCCGCCTGACTGCAGCGTGGAAAGAGTTAAAGTCTTCAGACCCTCCCTTTGCTGCAGATTCAACCGAACATGCTACAACCGTCTCTCTCTGTCTCTCTCTCTCTCTCTCTCTCTCTCATATATATATATATATATATATAATCTGTCGGTTACACACTACCGTGCTCAGAGTCCCGCCTATTAACCCCCTAACACACACACACACACACACACACACACACACACACAGTCCCGAGATTGACAGTGGACTGTGTCCAATCAAAATTACCTGCACATTTATTTTTGCAATTAGAAAGTTAGTGAATTGATTTTAGCGCAGTCCAGTCCAGCAGGGTCTCAGCCCTGGTCCTGAGAGACACAGTCCAGTCCAGCAGGGTCTCAGCCCTGGTCCTGAGAGACACAGTCCAGTCCAGCGGGGTCTCAGCCCTGGTCCTGAGAGACACAGTGCAGTCCAGCAGGGTCTCAGCCCTGGTCCTGAGAGACACAGTCCAGTCCAGCAGGGTCTCAGCCCTGGTCCTGAGAGACACAGTCCAGTCCAGCAGGGTCTCAGCCCTGGTCCTGAGAGACACAGTCCAGTCCAGCGGGGTCTCAGCCCTGGTCCTGAGAGACACAGTCCAGTCCAGCGGGGTCTCAGCCCTGGTCCTGAGAGACACAGTCCAGTCCAGCGGGGTCTCAGCCCTGGTCCTGAGAGACACAGTCCAGTCCAGCGGGGTCTCAGCCCTGGTCCTGAGAGACACAGTCCAGTCCAGCGGGGTCTCAGCCCTGGTCCTGAGAGACACAGTCCAGTCCAGCGGGGTCTCAGCCCTGGTCCTGAGAGACACAGTCCAGTCCAGCGGGGTCTCAGCCCTGGTCCTGAGAGACACAGTCCAGTCCAGCGGGGTCTCAGCCCTGGTCCTGAGAGACACAGTCCAGTCCAGCGGGGTCTCAGCCCTGGTCCTGAGAGACACAGTCCAGTCCAGCGGGGTCTCAGCCCTGGTCCTGAGAGACACAGTCCAGTCCAGCGGGGTCTCAGCCCTGGTCCTGAGAGACACAGTCCAGTCCAGCGGGGTCTCAGCCCTGGTCCTGAGAGACACAGTCCAGTCCAGCGGGGTCTCAGCCCTGGTCCTGAGAGACACAGTCCAGTCCAGCGGGGTCTCAGCCCTGGTCCTGAGAGACACAGTTCAGTCCAGAAGGATCTCAGCCCTGGTCCCGAGAGACACAGTCCAGTCCAGCAGGGGTCGCCACAATAAGTAAAAAAATATGTTTCACAAAGGTGGCTCCAGTAACAGTAGTAACACTCTTACAATAATGACCGAATAGTTCTACTGTTAGTACGCCGACATTAAAGGACCCAAGCTTCCATTTGGACCACGACCTTTAAGACGAATCCGCCCGCCTCCCGTCTGCCTCGTAAGCCAGCGGTGGGGGGGGCAACGAGGCGCTGTGATTGGTGGGAGCGAGAGAGAGAGATGGACAGACGGAGGCAGAATAGGGAGAGAGAGAGAGAGAAAAGGGGGGAATCGGTGGATGGAGGTGAAGGGAGACAGAGGGAAGGGGGGGTATTGATCCGCCCTCGTCTCCTCCAGTCCCGTACGCAGAGCCGCGCAGCCCGCTGTCCCTCTCACCCCTGACACCGCACCGCACCGCACCGCACCGCCCAGCCCCGCTACACCCCCACACTAGACCCTTTATTTCACCGTGTTTGGCATTTGTTCATTCTCTGCACTGACGTTCCTGCCATTGTTATTATTATCATTTTTTATGTCATTAATTTGCGGGTACCTATTGATGTATTTATGTTTTTATTGACTGCCATTTATTTATTTATTTCTCTGTTTATTTGCCTATTTACTGGGTGATCTGGCACGTCTCACCTAGCGGAATGAGTGGCGGCGTGTATGGCGGAGGTAAGGAGAAATTTGCATAATAATCATCATCATAATGACAATTATAACGCATCATCTATATATATAAATATGTAGGTACAACGCAAAGGGATGGTGCGCATTACAGACGCGGATCTCGTCTTCACACCGGGCATTGTGATGCCTGTGAACACACACACTTATGGCAGAGCTGCACCGTGTCGTGGCGTGTAGTGCGTTGTGTGAGTGTGTAGTACAGAGCTGTGTTGTGTAGCGGCCCCTGCTCGCATTGTGTAGTACGCACGCTGTTCTCTATGCGGAAATATCGTTATTACACACAATATTACACACAGTATTACACACACACAAACACACACACACACACACACACACACACACACACACGACTCCTGCACACGCACAGGTTCAGTGCACTGGTCCTCCCTCACTACCACCACAAAGTGTCACACAATACACCGTACAGCACCGTGATTCAATGGACTGCAATATACTGTACTATAAATTGTGTCACTGTGCTAAACATAAAAACACCCAGAGACCTAGTGTGTGTGATGCGAAGCTGTATGAGTCTAGCGCCAAGGCTGTGGGAGGAGTTAGTGATTGTATAATAATAATAATAATAATAATAATAATGCAAGTGATGCATGCATGCATTTTGTCACATAGTCAGTCAGTCCATGTATCAGTCAGTCAGTCAGTCAGTGTGTCTGTGAGTGTGTCAGTCAGTCAGGATGTCATTAAGTCAGTGTGTCAGTCAGTCAGTCAGTCAAGGTGTCAGTGTGTCAATGCTTCACTCAGTCAGTCAGTCAGACAGTGTGTCACCATTGTTTCAGTCAGTGTGTCAGTCAATCATTGTGTCATTCAGTGTGACAGTCAGTGTGTCAGTCAGTGTGACAGCCAGTGTGTCAGTCAGTCAGTGTGTCAGTCAGCCAGTCAGTCAGTGTGTCAGTTAGTCAGCCAGTCAGTGTGTCAGTCAGTCAGTGTGTCAGTCAGTCAGTGTGACAGTCAGTGTGACATTCAGTCAGACAGTGTGTCAGTCAGTCCACTGTACATAACACTATGATTTATGTTTTCTCTCTCCCTCTCTGTAGACGAGGTTGGGGCCCTGGTCTTTGACATCGGCTCGTTCTCCACCCGGGCAGGGTACGCAGGAGAGGACTGTCCCAAGGTACCCCCCACCCGTCTCTCTGCAGCCTCCTCCACACCCGCCCTGTGCCCTGCCGGCTCCTCCCTCTCTCTCTCAGTGTGTCTATTAACCTTCCCTTCTTCTCTCCTCTTCTTCTTTCCCTTCTGCTCTGTTCCTCCACCCCTGCTCTCCCTCTCCCTCCGTCCCTCCTTCCCTCCCTCTATCCCAGGCTGATTTCCCCACCTCAGTGGGGGTGCTGGCGCAGGAGGAGACAGGGGCAGAGCTGGGGGGGGAGAAGGAGAAGGGCGGGGAGGGGCGGAGCTTCTTCATCGACACCAATGCACTGCACGTGGCGCGACCCGGCGTGGAGCTGTCCTCCCCGCTGAAGAACGGCATGAGTGAGAGCCCTCTAATAGTGACTGGTCTCTAACCGTGACTGATGTGTAGTGACTGGTCTGTAATAGTGAGTGGTGTGTAGTGACTGGTCTGTAATAGTGACTGATCTGTAATAGTGAGTAGTGTGTAGTGACTGGTCTGTAATAGTGACTTGTGCGTAGTGACTGGTCTGTAATAGTGACTGGTCTGTAATAGTGACTGGTGTATAGTGACTGGTCTGTAATAGTGACTGGTGTGTAGTGACTGGTCTGTAATAGTGACTTGTGTGCAAAAGTGACTGGTCTGTAATAGTGACTGGTCTGTAATAGTGACTGGTGTATAGTGACTGGTGTATAGTGACAGGTCTGTAATAGTGACTGGTGTATAGTGACTAGTCTGTAATAGTGACTTGTATGCAATAGTGACTGGTGTGTAGTGACTGGTCTGTAATAGTGACTTGTGTGCAATAGTGACTGGTGTGTAGTGACTGGTCTGTAATAGTGACTGGTCTGTAATAATGACTGGTGTGTAGTGACTAGTCAGTAATAGTGACTTGTGTGCAATAGTGACTGGTCTGTAATAGTGACTGATCTGTAATAGTGACTGGTGTGTAGTGACTGGTCTGTAATAGTGACTGGTGTGTAGTGACTGGTCTGTTATAGTGACTGGTGTATAGTGACTGGTCTGTAATAGTGACTGGTGTATAGTGACTGGTCTGTAATAGTGACTGGTGTATAGTGACTGGTCTGTAATAGTGACTTGTGTACAATAGTGACTGGTGTGAAGTGACTGGTCTGTAATAGTGACTGATCTGTAATAGTGAGTGGTGTGTAGTGACTGGTCTGTAATAGTGACTTGTGCGTAGTGACTGGTCTGTAATAGTGACTGGTCTGTAATAGTGACTGGTGTATAGTGACTGGTCTGTAATAGTGACTGGTGTGTAGTGACTGGTCTGTAATAGTGACTTGTGTGCAATAGTGACTGGTGTGTAGTGACTGGTCTGTTATAGTGACTTGTGTGCAATAGTGACTGGTGTGTAGTGACTGGTCTGTAATAGTGACTGGTGTGTAGTGACTGGTCTGTAACAGTGACTGGTCTGTAATAATGACTTGTGTGCAATAGTGACTGGTGTGTAGTGACTGGTCTGTAATAGTGACTGGTCTGTAATAGTGACTGGTGTGTAGTGACTGGTCTGTAATAGTGACTGGTCTGTAATAGCGACTTATGTGCAATAGTGACTGGTGTGTAGTGACTGGTCTGTAATAGTGACTGGTGTATAGTGACCGGTCTGTAATAGTGACTTGTGTGCAATAGTGACTGGTCTGTAATAGTGACTGGTGTGTAGTGACTGGTCTGTAATAGTGACTGGTCTGTAATAGCGACTTATGTGCAATAGTGACTGGTGTGTAGTGACTGGTCTGTAATAGTGACTGGTGTATAGTGACCGGTCTGTAATAGTGACTTGTGTGCAATAGTGACTGGTCTGTAATAGTGACTGATCTGTAATAGTGACTGGTGTGTAGTGACTAGTCAGTAATAGTGACTTGTGCGTAGTGACTGGTGTGTAATAGTGACTGGTGTATTGTGACTGGTCTGTAATAGTCACTTGTGTGCAATAGTGACTGGTCTGTAATAGTGACTGATCTGTAATAGTGACTGGTGCGTAGTGACTGGTCTGTAATAGTGACTGGTGTATAGTGACTGGTCTGTAATAGTGACTTGTGTGCAATAGTGACTGGTGTGTAGTGACTGGTCTGTTATAGTGACTGGTCTGTAATAGTGACTTGTGTGCAATAGTGACTGGTTTATAGTGACTTGTGTGCAATAGTGACTGGTGTGTAGTGACTTGTCTGTTATAGTGACTGGTCTGTAATAGTGACTGGTCTGTAATAGTGACTGGTGTGTAGTGACTGGTCTGTAATAGTGACTTGTGTGCAATAGTGACTGGTGTGTAGTGACTGGTCTGTAATTTTGACTGGTCTGTAATAGTGACTGGTGTGTAGTGACTGGTCTGTTATAGTGACTGGTGTGTAGTGACTGGTCTGTTATAGTGACTGGTGTATAGTGACTGGTCTGTAATAGTGACTGGTGTGTAGTGACTGGTCTGTAATAGTGACTTGTGTGCAATAGTGACTGGTGTGTAGTGACTGGTCTGTAATAGTGACTGGTCTGTAATAGTGACTGGTGTGTAGTGACTGGTCTGTAATAGTGACTTGTGTGCAATAGTGACTGGTGTGTAGTGACTGGTCTGTAACAGTGACTGGTCTGTAATAGTGACTGGTGTGTAGTGACTGGTCTGTAATAGTGACTGGTCTGTAATAGTGACTGGTGTGTAGTGACTGGTCTGTAATAGTGACTTGTGTGCAATTGTGACCGGTGTGTAGTGATTGGTCTGTAATAGTGACTGGTGTGTAGTGACTGGTCTGTAATAGTGACTGGTGTATAGTGACTGGTCTGTAATAGTGACTGGTGTATAGTGACTGGTCTGTAATAGTGACTGGTCTGTAATAGTGACTGGTGTGTAGTGACTGGTGTATAGTGACTTGTGTGCAATAGTGACTGGTGTGTAGTGACTGGTCTGTAATAGTGACTTGTGTGCAATAGTGACTGGTGTGTAGTGACAGGTCTGTAATAGTGACTGGTCTGTAATAGTGACTGGTCTGTAATAGTGACTTGTGTGCAATAGTGACTGGTGTGTAGTGACTGGTCTGTAATAGTGACTGGTGTGTAGTGACTGGTGTGTAGTGACTGGTCTGTTATAGTGACTGGTGTATAGTGACTGGTGTATAGTGACTGGTCTGTAATAGTGACTGGTGTATAGTGACTGGTCTGTAATAGTGACTTGTGTGCAATAGTGACTGGTGTGTAGTGACTGGTCTGTAATAGTGACTTGTGTGCAATAGTGACTGATGTGTAGTGACTGGTCTGTAAAAGTGACTGGTGTGTAGTGACTGGTCTGTTATAGTGACTGGTGTATAGTGACCGGTCTGTAATAGTGACTTGTGTGCAATAGTGACTGGTCTGTAATAGTGACTGATCTGTAATAGTGACTGGTGTGTAGTGACTAGTCAGTAATAGGGACTTGTGCGTAGTGACTGGTGTGTAATAGTGACTGGTGTATTGTGACTGGTCTTTAATAGTGACTTGTGTGCAATAGTGACTGGTCTGTAATAGTGACTTATCTGTAATAGTGACTGGTCTGTAATAGTGACTGATCTGTAATAGTGACTGGTGCGTAGTGACTGGTCTGTAATAGTGACTGGTGTGTAGTGACTGGTCTGTTATAGTCACTGGTGTATAGTGACTGGTGTGTAGTGACTGGTCTGTTATAGTGACTGGTCTGTAATAGTGACTTGTGTGCAATAGTGACTGGTGTGTAGTGACTGGTCTGTTATAGTGACTGGTCTGTAATAGTGACTTGTGTGCAATAGTGACTGGTGTGTAGTGACTGGTCTGTTATAGTGACTTTTCTGTAATAGTGACTTGTGTGCAATAGTGACTGGTGTGTAGTGACTGGTCTGTTATAGTGACTGGTTTATAGTGACTGGTCTGTAACAGTGACTGGTGTGTAGTGAATGGTCTGTAATAGTGACTTGTGTGCAATAGTGACTGGTGTGTAGTGACTTGTCTGTTATAGTGACTGGTCTGTAATAGTGACTGGTCTGTAATAGTGACTGGTGTGTAGTGACTGGTGTGTAATAGTGACTTGTGTGCAATAGTGACTGGTGTGTAGTGACTGGTCTGTAATATTGACTGGTCTGTAATAGTGACTGGTGTGTAGTGACTGGTCTGTTATAGTGACTGGTGTATAGTGACTGGTCTGTAATAGTGACTGGTGTGTAGTGACTGGTCTGTTATAGTGACTGGTGTATAGTGACTGGTCTGTAATAGTGACTGGTGTGTAGTGACTGGTCTGTAATAGTGACTTGTGTGCAATAGTGACTGGTGTGTAGTGACTGGTCTGTAATAGTGACTTGTGTGCAATAGTGACTGGTGTGTAGTGACTGGTCTGTAATAGTGACTGGTGTATAGTGACTGGTGTTTAGTGACTGGTCTGTAATAGTGACTGGTCTGTAATAGTGACTTGTGCGTGTTGACTGGTCTGTAATAGTGACTGGTGTGTAGTGACTGGTCTTTAATAGTGACTTGTGTGCAATAGTGACTGGTGTGTAGTGACTGGTTTGTAACAGTGACTGGTCTGTAATAGTGACTTGTGTGCAATAGTGACTGGTGTGTAGTGACTGGTCTGTAATAGTGACTGGTCTGTAATAGTGACTGGTGTGTAGTGACTGGTCTGTTATAGTGACTGGTGTATAGTGACTGGTCTGTAATAGTGACTGGTGTATAGTGACTGGTCTGTAATAGTGACTTTTGTGCAATAGTGACTGGTGTGTAGTGACTGGTCTGTAATAGTGTCTTGTGTGCAATAGTGACTGGTGTGTTGTGACTGGTCTGTAATAGTGACTTTTGTGCAATTGTGACTGGTGTGTAGTGACTGGTCTGTAATAGTGACTGGTCTGTAATAGTGACTGGTGTGTAGTGACTGGTCTGTTATAGTGACTGGTGTATAGTGACTGGTGTATAGTGACTGGTCTGTAATAGTGACTGGTCTGTAATAGTGACTTGTGTGCAATAGTGACTGGTGTGTAGTGACTGGTCTGTTATAGTGACTTTTCTGTAATAGTGACTTGTGTGCAATAGTGACTGGTGTGTAGTGACTGGTCTGTAATAATGACTGGTGTGTAGTGACTGGTGTGTTGTGACTGGTCTGTAATAGTGACTTTTGTGCAATTGTGACTGGTGTGTAGTGACTGGTCTGTAATAGTGACTGGTCTGTAATAGTGACTGGTGTGTAGTGACTGGTCTGTTATAGTGACTGGTGTATAGTGACTGGTGTATAGTGACTGGTCTGTAATAGTGACTGGTCTGTTATAGTGACTGGTGTGTAGTGACTTGTCTGTAATAGTGACTTGTGTGCAATAGTGACTGGTGTGTAGTGACTTGTCTGTTATAGTGACTGGTCTGTAATAGTGACTGGTGTATAGTGACTGGTCTGTAATAATGACTTGTGTGCAATAGTGACTGGTGTGTAGTGACTGGTCTGTAATAGTGACTTGTGTGCAATTGTGACCGGTGTGTAGTGATTGGTCTGTAATAGTGACTGGTGTGTAGTGACTGGTCTGTTATAGTGACTGGTGTATAGTGACCGGTCTGTAATAGTGACTTGTGTGCAATAGTGACTGGTCTGTAATTGTGACTGGTCTGTAATAGTGACTGGTGTGTAGTGACTAGTCAGTAATAGGGACTTGTGCGTAGTGACTGGTGTATTGTGACTGGTCTGTAATAGTGACTTGTGTGCAATAGTGACTGGTCTGTAATAGTGACTTATCTGTAATAGTGACTGGTCTGTAATAGTGACTGGTGCGTAGTGACTGGTCTGTAATAGTGACTGGTGTGTAGTGACTGGTCTGTTATAGTCACTGGTGTATAGTGACTGGTGTATAGTGACTGGTCTGTAATAGTGACTGGTGTATAGTGACTGGTCTGTAATAGTGACTTGTGTGCAATAGTGACTGGTGTGTAGTGACTGGTCTGTAATCGTGACTTGTGTGCAATAGTGACTGGTGTGTCGTGACTGGTCTGTTATAGTGACTGTTCTGTAATAGTGACTTGTGTGCAATAGTGACTGGTGTGTAGTGACTGGTCTGTTATAGTGAGTGGTGTATAGTGACTGGTGTATAGTGACTTGTGTGCAATAGTGACTGGTCTGTAATTGTGACTTGTGTGCAATAGTGACTGGTCTCTAATAGTGACTGGTGTGTAGTGACTGGTCTGTAATAGTGACTGATGTGTAGTGACTGGTCTCTAATAGTGACTGCTGTGTAGTGACTAGTTTGTAATAGTGACAGGTATCTTATAGTGACTGGTGTGTAATAGTGACTGGTCTCTAATAGTGACTGGTGTGTAGTGACTGGTCTGTAATAGTGACTGCTGTGTAGTGACTTGTTTGTAATAGTGACAGGTATCTTATAGTGACTGGTGTGTAGTGACTGGTCTGTAATAGTGACTGATGTGTAGTGACTGGTCTCTAATAGTGACTGCTGTGTAGTGACTAGTTTGTAATAGTGACAGGTATCTTATAGTGACTGGTGTGTAATAGTGACTGGTCTCTAATAGTGACTGGTGTGTAGTGACTGGTCTGTAATAGTGACTGCTGTGTAGTGACTTGTTTGTAATAGTGACAGGTATCTTATAGTGACTGGTGTGTAATAGTGACTTGTGTATTCTGCAGTTGAGGACTGGGAGAGCTTCCAGGCCATCCTGGACCACACCTACTGCAAACACATCAAGTCAGAGCCCAGCCTGCATCCTGTGCTCATGTCAGAGGCTCCCGTGAGTACTCTACACACGCTCTCACTCTTCCTAAACACCGTCAGCACACAGACTAACTCACTGAACACACTGTCAGCACACAGACTAACTCACTGAACACACTGTCAGCACACACACTCACTCTCACCGAACACACTGTCAACACACACTTTCTCACTGAACACATTGTCAGCACATACACTCTGATTGAGCACACTGTCACTCTCAACACACACACTCTCTCACTGAACACACTGATAACATATTTAACACACTAAACATTGTCGCTCAGCACACACAACACAGTCTCTCACACACTCAGTCACATCGAGAACACACTCCCACTCACCCTCTCTCTCCCTCCCCCTCAGTGGAACACGCGTGTGAAGCGGGAGCGTCTGACTGAGCTGATGTTTGAGCACTACAACATCCCAGCTTTCTTCCTGTGCAAGACAGCTGTGCTCACCGCGTATCCACCGACGCACCGAGACACAGGGACACTCAGACAATAAGACACTGAGACACTGAGACACCGGGACAATAAGACACCGAGACAACGAGACACTGGGACAGAGACACAGAGACACAGACTGACTGACTGACTGACACACTGACTAACTGACACACTGACTGACATATTGACTGACTGACTGACACACTGACTGACTGAGTCCTCAGTGTGTCCAGTGAATGTCCAGTGTGTCATGTCCTTGACAGTGTGTCCAGATTTGCGAATGGCCGGGCGACGGGGCTGGTGCTGGACAGTGGGGCGACTCACACCACGGCCATCCCTGTGCACGACGGGTACGTCCTGCAGCAAGGTGAGACACTGACGCTCTCACACACTGACGTGCTCAAACACTGACACTTTCATACACAGATATTTCAACACTCACTAACACTCTCACACCTGCACTGACACACTGACGCACTGACACACTGACACACATTCATTCTTTGACACCTGATACTTGACTGATTGAATGTTACGTGATTGATTGACAATCTGATTGGTTCCTGACTGTGTGCTGTCTGCTGATTGGTTCATGACAGTGTGCTGTGTGCTGATTGGTTCCTGACAGTGTGCTGTGTGCTGATTAGTTCCTGACGGTGTGCTGTGTGCTGATTGGCTGTTGCAGGTATAGTGAAGTCCCCTCTGGCCGGCGACTTCATCACCATGCAGTGCAGAGAGCTGTTCCAGGAGATGAGCATCGACATCATCCCCCCCTACATGATCGCCAGCAAGGTGCCCTGACACTCTGACACTGACTGACTGACACTCTGACACCGTGACACTGACTGACTGACACTGTGGCACTGACTGACAGACTGACGCTCTGACACACTCAAAACGTGCGACACACTGATTGAAAGACCGGTGACTGACAACTGACTTACTGTCTGACTGAAACACTGATGCCGTTCTCTCACCCCACTCAGGAGCCAGTGAGAGAGGGCGCCCCTCCAAACTGGATGAAGAAGGAGAAGCTGCCGCCCGTCACCAAGTCCTGGCACACCTATATGTGCAACGTAGGGCTCCTCTACATGCTGTCGCACACAGAGCAGCTATATGTCGTGTGTAGAGACACGTGTGCTGTATCTATAGGTGCAGTGTATGGATCCTATAGGATCTATAGGGGCTGAGAGAGAGGCTTACAGGGAGGGAGAGGCTGCAGCAGTCTGAGATTGAAAAGATGCAGCTCATGATTTTGACACCCTTCCTCTCCTCCCTCCCTCTTGAACATATTTTCCTCCTCCTCCTCCCCTCCTCTCTCCCTCCATTCTTTCCTATGTCCCTCTGCACCTCCCCACCGAGCCCCAGCCCCTCTGCCCGCATGGTTTTTGTTGTTTTTTTTTCTCCTGTTTTTGTTTTTTTCCAGGAAGTGATCCAAGACTTCCAGGCCTCGGTGCTGCAGGTGTCCGACTCCCCCTACGACGAGCAGTGAGTAGCACGGCCCGGCCCCTCCCCCTCTCTATACTTATTTTTTACATAATTTCTCACCATTTAGAACATAAGAACATGAGACAGTGTCCAATCGAGAGGAGGCCATTCGCCCCATCGTGCTCGTTTGGTGTCCATTAATAACTAAGTGATCAAGGATCCTATCCAGTCTGTTTTTGAATTGTTCCCAAATCCAGATGAGCTCTAACTAGTGCATTGTACAGTCTGAACATCACTGCCCTTGTTCTCAATTCTACACTTTTGACAATATACCCTATCATTGTGTTTGCCTTTTTTATTGCTTCCCCATATTGTTTGGATGGAGAAAGTGAGGAGTCCACATAGACTCCTAGGTCTTTCTCATGTGTTACTTCATCCAGTTCTATTCCTCCCATAGCATAATTATAGTGGATATTTTTGTTACCTGCATGTATTACCTTGCACTTGTCCACATTGAATTTCATCTGCCAGGTGTCGTCCACAACTGAATATTATCTAAGTCCCTTTGAATAGCCTGTGCTGCCGAGATTGTATCTGCTGAGCCACCTATTTTAGCATCATCTCCAAATTTGACAAGTTTGCTAACTATCCCAGAGTCCAGATCATTAATATAGATTAGAAAAAGCACAGGCCCTAGTACTGATCCCTGTGGATCTCCACTAACAACCTCACTCCAGTTAGAAGCGACTCCTCTAATCGACACCTTGCATGTAATTATAGTGGACATTTTTATTGTTATTTATTTCTTAGCAGATGCCCTATACTTGCACTTGTCCACATCGAATTTCATCTGCCAGGTGTCAGCCCACAACTGAATATTATCTTAATACTATAGTCCAGTGTTATTCATTGCAAGGCCAGCGGGCTCATTGCCAGCTCATTGCCTCTGGTGGCCTTCTGTGTGGCCCATGACGTGCAAACCCGACAATACAAAAATTGTATTAATTGTATTATGGATTGCATTATTTTGTCTTGTAGGTAGTGTGGCGGCCCTCACACTGATGTCTTATTGGCCAAAGTGGCCCCCGTTGGAAAATTAGTGAAGAACACTGCTATAGTCCTTAAAATTAGTTTAGAATGACTACTCTCACTCTCTCTCTCTATCTCTCTCTCTCCTCCTCTCCCGCTCCCTCCTCCTCTCAGAGTAGCCGCTCAGATGCCCACCCTGCACTACGAGATGCCCAGCGGCTACACCACCGACTACGGCGCAGAGAGGCTGCGCATCCCAGAGGGCCTGTTCGACCCCTCCAACGTCAAGGTCTCACTTACTACCAGGAGTAGGAGGAGAGGGTGTAGTAGTAGTGGAGGCATCACATGTATGAATAGTAGGGATGGTACTATTAGTAGTAGTAGTGGTAGTAGTGTCATATTTATTATTATAGTCATAGTAGTCATCTCTATTAATACGTTACTCACTCCTCCTCTCTCTCAGGGTCTGTCTGGGAACACAATGTTGGGTATGGGCCACGTGGTCACCACCAGCATCGGCATGTGTGACATTGACATCCGCCCGGTCAGTCTTCCTCCCTCTCTCCCATTCCCTCTCTCCCGGCCTCTCTCTCCTCCTCCTATCAGTGTGTGTCAGTGATGGTCAGTGTGTCTCAGTGTGTGTCAGTGATGGTCAGTGTGTGTCAGTGATGGTCAGTGTGTCTCAGTGTGTGTCAGTGATGGTCAGTGTGTGGTCAGTGTGTGTCAGTGTGTGTCAGTGTGTGGTCAGTATGTGTTCAGATGGTCAGTGTGTGTCAGTGTGTGTCAGTGTGTGGTCAGTGTGTCTCAGTGTGTGTCAGTGATGGTCAGTGTGTGTCAGTGATGGTCAGTGTGTCTCAGTGTGTGTCAGTGATGGTCAGTGTGTGGTCAGTGTGTGTCAGTGTGTGTCAGTGTGTGGTCAGATGGTCAGTGTGTGGTCAGTATGTGTTCAGATGGTCAGTGTGTGTCAGTGTGTGGTCAGTGTGTGGTCAGAGGGTCAGTGAGTGGTCATTGACGGTCAGTGTGTCTGCAGGGTCTGTACGGCAGTGTCATAGTGACCGGGGGGAACACGCTGCTGCAGGGCTTCACAGAGCGGCTCAATAGGGAGCTGTCCCAGAAGGCACCACCGGTCAGTGACCTCCGAACCTCGGCATGTCCCCGGCCTCAATCTCCTTCTCTCCGTCCCCCTCCCTTCCTCACTCACTTTCTCTGTGCAGTGTTACTTCAGTTTCCAGTGTCTGTTTTAACCCCTCTCCACCCCACTCTCTCTCTCTCTCTCTCGGTGTGCAGAGTATGCGTCTGAAGCTCATTGCCAGTAACAGCTCCATGGAGAGACGATTCAGCCCCTGGATTGGAGGGTCGATCCTGGCATCTCTGGTGAGAGAGAAGGGGGGATGAGAGGGTTTCTGTAGTGTGCTGTGCTGTGCTGTAGTGTGTTGTGTGGTTTGGTGTGTTGTGTTGTGCTGTGCTGTGTTATCCTGAACCCTCTGTGTTTCAGGGCACGTTTCAGCAGATGTGGATCTCGAAGCAGGAGTACGAGGAGGGAGGCAAACAGAGTGTGGAGAGGAAGTGTCCCTGAGGTCACGACCCCCTGATAACCCCTGGCGACCCCATCGCCACCCCCCCCCCACCAGCACCGCCACCAGAGGACAATGAACAACATACAACAACACAATGACCTGACACACAAGCACACAAACATCTCTGTCAGCTCCCCAGCTCTCTCTCTCTCTCTCTGGTGACACATGCCATCTCTTCTGTCCATCAGTGAAGAACAGAGCAACACTGTCAACAGCAAAAACAATATCATGATGAAAATAAAATCAAATGAAATTCAAAGAAAACAGATCAGATCGAAAGATTATATATATATATTCATGAAATAAATCTAATTGTACAAATAAAGTGTGTGGGATTGGACAGTGCCGAGTGCGAGTGTGGTGTGTCGTTTACAATGTCTGTCTCTCTCTCTCGCTTCTTTCCCTCCTTCCCTCTGTTCAGGGCAGTGATGCTAACGGCTGGGCAAATAGTGCTGGTAGGGCCTGCAGTTCCTACAGTCCACCAGCAGATGGTACTGCAGTACTGCAGGCGATGAGCTGAGCTGGGCAGCCCGAGTCTAGGGCGCAATATCTGTGCCAATATTAGAAAGCAATGATTTTGGAATGGAAAGCGCAACAAAGAAAATCATTAATATTGAAACAAAGACATCAAAGTTGCAAACAAAACATTGTGACGTAAGCAAAACTTATTTTGGCACATTCCTCGTGTGTGGGCGGGGTTTAGAGAGAGGCGTCTCCATTGGTCATTGGCCGTGTTGTTCAGCCCCGCCCACTGATCGCCTCATTGCTGCCGCCTCTCCAACAGCCGTGACTCAGTGCATCCAATCAGGGGAAAGTCTGTGACGCTTCTGGTAGAAAACAACCGTTACTTTTCACATCTTGGATCGGCTGGCTTTGTCTGGCAGGTGGACGCCATGTTGGTAAGGGCTCGATTTTCCACTCCAGTTGATCTCAGAGGACTTCCATGTTCTTTTTCAAACACTATATTATGCTCTACTAAACTATACTATATAATAATAACAATCAGACCGGGAGTATTTTTCTATAACCGTCATTTATTTACACAAACACACAAAAATATTCTCTACACATTTACAATTCTGTCCAAAAGATCAAAATTACATCCCCCCCACCCCATTCTGTATCGTCTTTACCATATAAAACCCTACTCAGCTTCTGCAAATTACAAGAAGTGGTTTATTTCTTTAAATTCTCCCTTGTTTTTCTGAATATATTAGTTTTTTTACTTCTTATTTTCTGTTCGGCTCCATTTGAGATTTAAGAGAGAGAGAGAGAGGAGAGAGGAGAGAGGTGGGTGATATATTGATATGCTTTGATAGGGGTTCTTTTTTTACATAGGATTAATTGACAGATACAAAAAATGATAAATAATATTAACAATTAAAATGGTAATAATAATAATAATAATATTGAAATACTGATCCAATTGGGTTATTTTAATATAAATAAACATGGATAAATAATCGCATACTTTGTGTGTGTGTGATGGAGGGGCTCTGTGACACACACGCATACACACTCTCTCTAACACACTCACACACTCTTTCTCACACACTCACACTCTCACTCATAAACACCCCCCAACAAACACACAAAATAAAATAATAAAAACAATCCTTCCCCCCCCACCCCCAGGACCAGGGCTGGACAGTAGAGAGTGGAGTGGAGTACAGTGGGTACAGGCCATAGAGCAGGGGTCTCAGTTCCTGGAGGGCTGTGTGTATGCTGGTTTTCGTTCCAACCAAGTCCTCAATTACTCAATATGTCGAATTAATTTTTCAATTTGACATATTTAAAAAATATATTGCGAGGTATTTTACAGTTGATGGTCTAAAAGTGCATTTGATTCAAGATACAGTTGCTTATAACATATCCCGGGGCCTGGATAGGTGTTTAACTGCATCTTACTAATTAAACAATTGGACCAATTAAGTCACTGAGGAGTCTGTTGGAATGAAACCCGCATACACACGGCCCTCCAGGGATTGAGTTTGAGACCACTGCCGTAGAGTGACCGGTGGAGTGCAGTGGGTACAGACCATAGAGTGACCGGTGGAGTGCAGTGGGTACAGGCCGTAGAGTGACCGGTGGAGTGGAGTGGGTACAGGCCGTAGAGTGACCGGTGGAGAGAGACAGAGTGCCTTTAGACCAGAGCCACTGGGTAACCCCCCGGAGATCCGCCATATTGGTCCGGGGCTGGGTTGGGCTGACGTTGTGTAAAGTTGGACTATTTGATAAACCCCAGGGGATTACTGTTGGGGAAGAGTGTAATAGGGTCTAGGGTTTTGGGGCAACAGAAGCAGAACGATCCAGCAAAGTGACATTTTCTTGGAAGTTGCAGGTCAATCTGAAAGTGAGGCTAGCGGCTGCCCCAATAAATGACTGGCATGACGGCGTGTCCTTTAATGGTCGTGCGCTGGCCGAGGAGGGCGGAGCCTCTCTCTCTCTCTCTCTCTCTCTCTCTCTCTCTCTCTCGGCATGGAAAGCGATATATATATTCTGTACATATACACATACATAGACACAGTGACAGTTCAGACAGAAACAGACGGGTTTATCCTGGGGAGGTGCCCCTCTGGCCCCCAGTGAGACACGTTCAATAGCGTAGCCCCCCACACAGACAGGTACTGGACCACCCGGGCATCCAGTACTATCAGTACTGCACCTCTGTGTGAGAGTGTGTGTGAGTGTGTGTGTGTTTGGGGTCTGTCCTTGCACTGGGCCTCGCGATGTGGCGAGGGAATTGGGGGGCAGGTGGGGGGGGGGTCACCCGCCTCCCTTCCTTCTATCCCTCCATCCTTCCATCCCTCCCTGCCCCCAGTAGACCAGGCTGGGCAATACACAGCTGGAGGAGAAACACAGAAAAAGTCTCTTAGTCAGTCAGTGTATCAGACAGACTTATCCTCTCCCCCTCTCTCTCTCCCTGTCCTTCTCTCACCTGGCCGGTTCTTTATTTCATCTTGTTCTGTCGATCAATGAACTTCTGTTTGCGGTCGGGTGGAATCTCATCCAGACTGATCCCGTGGTTACTCGCCCTGCGGAGAGAGGGAGATGGAGAGAGAAGTTTAGAGGAGAGGTCTCTTGTTCAAGCATCACTGAAAGACAGAGAGGAGGAGAGACATGCAGGCCAGCCCTCGGACAGGAGAAAGACAGTGTGCGCTCTCACCCCGGGACGATGTCGGGGGGTGTGGGGAGCGGCTTGTCGTATCCATCTCTCCCCACCAGCCAGAAGGTGTCCTCTACACCTTTACCCTGCAGAGAGACACACAGACAGACAGACACATCAATTAAGACTTCATATCCTAATAATGACTCCAATTAAACAATTAGGTGAACATGGGGACATAGGGAGACGGGAGAGATGAAGAGATTGGAGAGAGGTGGGGCGAGACAGGGAGGAGGAGACAGAGAGAGAGCGAGAGAGGGGTGCAAGAGAAACAGGGTTCCTATCCCACCTTGAGTTCAGTCTTCCCCCTGTTTTCCAGCTTGTAGCCCATCTTCAGAGCCCTCAGGATGTCCACTGTGCTCTGATTCAGGTGGATTCTGTAGGCTGAGAGGATGGAGAGGGACAGGGATGAAGACGCGGACAGAGAGAGACAGACGAAGGGATGGAGAGGGACAGATGAAGAGACAGACAGAGAGACAGATAGAGACAGACAGAGACTGAGAGAGGCAGACAGAGAGACGGAGAGAGAGACCGACAGAAAGACAGAGAGACAGATAGAGAGACAGAGAGACAGAGAGACGGAGAGAGAGAGAGAGGCAGATGGGGTGACTATAGTTAGCCCCCTTGGTCTGTTAATCCTGCTGCAGATCTCTGACTAAGACAGGCTGATGATCTTACAGGATTACTGTGAGTTTCTCAGGCCAGTAACTCTCGCTGATCCCCCTGCCCTCTGCACACACACACACATACACACACACACACAAGCATGCACTCACACACACACACACGCACACACAAGCACACACTCACACTCACAATGCAATCTCTCTGGACACATGAGTGAATGCTCATTTACTGCAGTGCCCGATTGGTCTGTATAGCCCCTCAATCCCCTTCCCCTCCTTCCTTGTCTTCCTCTCCCTCTCTCTTTCCTCCTCTTCCTCTCTCCCTCCTCCTCCCCCGCTCTGTGTCAGTGTTATGCAATTCCGATGACGGGGTGCGAGTCAGAGTGGACTGGGGCTGACGTCACTGCTGATGTCACGGTGCCATAAACACCCCTAATCCCGCTCTCTCTCGGTTTTGCCGGGAGGGGGCAGGTATTACATGGTCAGATTTAGCCTCCCGGGGTAAAAGAAGCCAAGCTATAACCGTCTCAGTGAGATGTAACGCTCTGCCTCCCCCGCCCTGACCCTGCCCCACCTCAGTCTGGACCCATATCAGAGCTGCCCTCTTCTCCCCATCTTCTCTCTCTCTCTCTCTCTCTCTCTCTCTTCACCCCATTCTCTGACCCTCCATTGTGGTGTGTAACATCTCACATGTCCTGTTGTGGGACATGACATCTCTGGTACAGTAAGAAACCTGTCACACAACCTCTTAACTTATTATAAATCACACACGTCAGGATTAGAGACACAGATATCTTTACAGTGGAAAATGTGAGTGTAAACATGGTTCAGTGCAGGAGCCACTGTGCCTGACCTGGGGCTGGTTGCATAAAAATATAATAGACTAGTCTTAACCATAAGAACATCAGACAGTGTCCAATCGAGAGGAGGCCATTCGCCCTATCGTGCTCGTTTGGTGTCCATTAATAACTAAGTGATCCAAGGATCCTATCCAGTCTGTTTCTGAATGTTCCCAAATTGTCTCTTCAGCCACATCGCTGGGGAGTTTGTTCAGATTGTGACGCCTCTCTGTGTGAAGAAGTGTCTCCTGTTTTCTGTCTTGAATGCCTTGAAGCCCAATTTCCATTTGTGTCCCGGGTGCGTGTGTCCCTGCTGATCTGGAAAAGCTCCTCTGGTTTGATGTGGTCGATGTCTTTCATGATGTTGAAGACTTGGATCAAGTCCCCACGTAGTCTCCTCTGTTCCAGGGTGAAAAGGTTCAGTTCCTCAGTCTCTCAGTAGGACTTTCCCTTCAGACCTGGAATAAGTCTGGTTGCTCTCCTCTGAACTGCCTCTAGAGCAGCGATATCTTTCTTGAAGTGTGGAGCCCAGAACTGTCCACAGTATCCAGATGAGCTCTAACTAGTGCATGATACAGTCTTATTTCATCTGCCAGGTGTCGGCCCACAACTGAATATTATCGAAGTCCCTCTGAATAGCCTGTGCTGCCGAGATTGTATCCGCCTATTTTAGTATCATCTGCAAAGTTGACAAGTTTGCTAACTATCCCAGAGTCCAGATCATTAATATAGATTAGAAAAAGCAAAGGCCCTAGTACTGATCCCTGTGGAACTCCACTAACAACCTCACTCCAGTTAGAAGCGACTCCTCTAATCGACACCCTCTGTTTCCTCTGCCACTCTGTTGTGTTTTCATGCTGGTTAAATGTAACAAAACTATTAAAAACAAATGCACATCTCATGACACCGGTCTCACTCGCATTGCGCTGCCAACTGAATATTTTAAACACTGATGATTCTCTGACCGGGATGACATTCATACACAAGACAAGAGGTATGGGGATGTCTGGAAGTGCTGCTCTGTGATTGGCTGGTTTTATATCTGTGATTTATAATTGTGTAATCGTGGTCAGGCATGTACTCACGCAGGCCGGTGGACTCCATGCGGGAGGCCGTGTTGACCGTGTCGCCGAAAAGACAGTACCGTGGCATCGTCAGGCCTACCACACCGGCCACACACGGACCTGTGCACAAACACACACACAAACACCCACGCACACACAAATGGAAAGACGGACAAAACACAAATACTTATGACACTTAATTATTTACATAATCGGATTTTGGGTACAGGTGATACAGTAGCTATAGGAAGTATTCAGCCCTTCATCAAAGTAACAGGTTATAAATAAATGTGAAAAAGACAGAGAG
Organism: Amia ocellicauda; assembly: GCF_036373705.1. NCBI lineage: Eukaryota > Metazoa > Chordata > Actinopteri > Amiiformes > Amiidae > Amia > Amia ocellicauda. Next base: position 1,483,357 of record NC_089863.1, read on the forward strand.
GGGAATACTTCCTATAGGCACTGCATGTATATGGGTTTACACGTGTGTGTATGGGTATGTACATATGTGTGCACAGGCATATACAGGTGTGTGTACAGGTGGTGTGTATACAGGCATCTACAGGTGTGTATAAATATATATACAGATGTGTGTACAGGAGTGTAGAGTTGTGTATACAGGTATATAATATTGTGCTCAGGAGTGTATACAGGTTCATGCAGCTATGTGTTCAGGTATGTACAGGTGTGTCCACAGGTGTTCATACAGTTGTGTGTTCAGGTATGTAAAGGTGTGTCCACAGTGTCCGTACAGCTGTGTGTTCAGGTATGTACAGGTGTGTCCAAAGGTGTTCATACAGCTGTGTATTCAGGTACATGTAGATGTGTATTCAGGTATGTACAGTGAGGGAAAAAAGTATTTGATCCCCTGCTGATTTTGTGCGTTTGCCCACTGACAAAGAAATGATCAGTCTATAATTTTAATGGTAGGTGTATTTTAACAGTGAGAGACAGAATAACAGCAAAAAAATCCTGAAAAACGCATTTCAAAAAAGTTATAAATTGATTTGCATGTTAATGAGGGAAATAAGTATTTGACCCCTTCGACTTAGTACTTGGTGGCAAAACCCTTGTTGGCAATCACAGAGGTCAGACGTTTCTTGTAGTTGGCCACCAGGTTTGCACACATCTCAGGAGGGATTTTGTCCCACTCCTCTTTGCAGATCCTCTCCAAGTCATTAAGGTTTCGAGGCTGACGTTTGGCAGCTTGAACCTTCAGCTCCTCCACATATTTTGTATGGGATTAAGGTCTGGAGACTGGCTAGGCCACTCCAGGACCTCAATGTGCTTCTTCTTGAGCTGCTCCTTTGTTGCCTTGGCTGTGTGTTTTGGGTCTTTGTCATGCTGGAATACCCATCCACGACCCATTTTCAATGCCCTGGCTGAGGGAAGGAGGTTCTCACCCAAGATTTGACGGTACATGGCCCCGTCCATCGTCCCTTTGATGCGGTGCAGTTGTCCTGTCCCATAATGTTTCCACCTCCATGTTTGACGGTGGGGATGGTGTTCTTGGGGTCATTCCTCCTCCTCCAAACACGGTGAGTTGAGTTGATGCCAAAGAGCTCCATTTTGGTCTCATCTGACCACAACACTTTCACCCAGTTCTCCTCTGAATCATTCAGATGTTCATTGGCAAACTTCAGACGGGCCTGTACATGTGCTTTCTTGAACAGGGGGGCCTTGCGGGCGCTGCAGGATTTCAGTCCTTCACGGCGTAGTGTGTTACCAATTGTTTTCTTGGTGACTATGGTCCCAGCTGCCTTGAGATCATTAACAAGATCCTCCTGTGTAGTTCTGGGCTGATTCCTCACTGTTCTCATGATCATTGAAACTCCACGAGGTGAGATCTTGCATGGAGCCCCAGACCGAGGGAGACTGACAGTTATTTCGTGTTTCTTCCATTTGCGAATAATCGCACCAACTGTTGTCACCTTCTCACCAAGCTGCTTGGCGATGGTCTTGTAGCCCATTCCAGCCTTGTGTAGGTCTACAATCTTGTCCCTGACATCCTTGGACAGCTCTTTGGTCTTGGCCATGGTGGAGAGTTTGGAATCTGATTGATTGATTGCTTTTGTGGACAGGTGTCTTTTATACAGGTAACGAGCTGAGATTAGGAGAGTCCCTTTAAGAGAGTGCTCCTAATCTCAGCTCGTTACCTGTATAAAAGACACCTGGGAGCCAGAAATCTTGCTGATTGATAGGGGATCAAATACTTATTTCCCTCATTAACATGCAAATCAAGAAATGCGTTTTTCTGGATTTTTTAATTGTTATTCTGTCTCTCACTGTTAAAATACACCTACCATTAAAATGATAGAATTATCATTTCTTTGTCAGTGGGCAAACATACAAAATCAGAAGGGGATCAAATACTTTTTTCCCTCACTGTACAGGTGTGTCCACAGGTGTACCCTCACCTGAGTGCAGCCCTATCCTGATCTTAACCTTGACGTCGGGCATGTGTCTCATCTTGAAGGCGCCGATGCAGTGCAGGATATCCAGGGACATGTTGGAGATCTCCGCCGCATGGCGATTGCCATTGCGGTTCGGCACGCCGGATGCCACCATGTAGGCGTCTCCTATCGTCTCCACCTGGACACAGAGACACACACAGAGGGACAACGCACAGAGGGACACAGAGAGACACAGAGGGACACAAAGAGACACAGGGAGGGAGAGAGGCAAACACCATCATGACTAATCAACTAAAGAACAACCACCTCTCCCTCCCCGTCCCCTCTCCTCTCCCTCCCCCTCCCCCTCCCTCACCTTGTAGACGTCGTGGGAGCCGATGATGGCGTCGAACAGCGTGTACAGGTCGTTGAGCAGGTCCACCACCTCGATGGGCTCACTGAGGGCCGAGATGGTGGTGAACCCCACGATGTCACTGAAGTACAGCGTCACCTCCTGGAAGTGCTCCGGCTCCACGGGCGTGCCGAGCTTCAGCGCGTTCGCCACCGACCTGCAGGGGGGGAGGAGGGAGGCGGACTGCTATCGGTGACGTTGTTGGATTAGTTGTGTTGTCGTGTTGTTGTGCGTTTCTCTCGCTACCCCTGTCTCTGCCCGTGTCTCTGTCACTTGGTATGCGATCCAGAGACAACGGAAACTCCTGTTGCTTCACAGAGGCCACTCCCACCCACGCAACTGGAGACGCCAACGGGGGGGAGGGCGAGGACAATTATGACATGGATAATAATAATGATAATGAGGGTCGTACGGGGGCAGCATCTGCGTGAGCAGCCGGTCGGTCTTCTGCTTCTCAACCTCCAGCTCCTCAGTCCGCTCTCGGATCAAGTCCTCCAGGTTGCTGCTGTACTGCTCCAGCATGCGCAGCATCGAGTCGATGATGTTCGTCTTCTTCCCCTTGTTGATGTTCTTGAACTGAGGGGGTCGGGGGGAGAGATAGGGAGGGACAGGGGGAGAGGAAGACTTCAGCTCTATCTATCTGTATTGCTGTGCGTGGCACGGCGTTGCGTGGCGTGGCTCTGTGCCGCCCGCTGACCTGGTCGAAGATCTGCTCGAAGGTGGGTCTCCTCTCGGGGGTCTCGCTCCAGCACTGCTTCATGATCTGGATGCACTCAATGGGTGCCTGGTCCACTGACACAGAGGGCCGGCACAGCGGTGGGGGGTGGCTGACCTTCTTAATGATCTCTGCACACGCAGACACACAGACACACACACACAGAGAGAGAGAGAGAGAGAGAGAGAGAGAGAGAGAGAGAGAGAGAGAACAAGGTCACTCAGACAGACAAAAACGATGAGAGAGATAGAGAGAAAGGGAAGGAATGAAGGAAAGCCAGAGGGAGAGAGAGAGATATTATGAGATAGAGAGAGAGAGAGAGAGAGAGGGAAAGAAGGAAAGCCAAAGGGACACTCAGAGAGAGACCAGCAGACAGAGAGACGGTAGGGACAGACCGTCAGTGGACATGTCCACCATGCAGTAGGGCGTGCTGCGGCAGATGACCTCCTGCATGATGATGGAGAAGCTGTAGACGTCCCCCTTGAACGTCCCCTTCCGGTCCAGCGCCGGGTCCCGGAGCAGCTCGGGGGCGGTCCACAGCTGGTCTGAGGGATGGGCAGGGAGAGAGCGAGAGAGCGGTGTCATGAAGTGCACTGTGTGGAGTCCCCTAGAGTATACAGAGTCCAGACACAGGAAACACACTCAGACCCACTCACCCTCTGGCCTAGGGTCACCGTGGAACATCTTCTGTGCCTCCAGGATCTCGTGGAAGCCATAGTCAGTGACCTTCAGGACAAAGCGTCCGTCCACCACACAGTTGCGGGACTTCAGCCGGCCGTGGATCACGTCTCTGTGGTGCAGGTACTTCATCCCCTGAGACCGAGAGAGAGGGAGGAAGAGAGAGAGAGGGAGGGATAGGGAAAGAAGAGAGGAGGAGAATGCAGTGTGTGAGTGTCTGGGAGATTGTGTTTGTTTCACTGTATGGGTGTCAGTGTGTTGCGCTGTGTACTCAGGTGTACCCAGGTATAAGCAGGTGTACCCAGGTATAATCAGGTGTACCCAGGTGTAGTCAGGTGTACCCAGGTGTACCCAGGTGTAGTCAGGTGTGCTCAGGTATGCCTAGATGTTGCCCAGGTATGCCCAGGTGTAGTCAGGTGTGCTCAGGTATGCCTAGATGTTGCCCAGGTGTGCCCAGGTGTACTCAGGTGTCATCCAGGTGTATTCAAGTGTTACTCAGGTGTTGCCCAGGTGTGCCCAGATGTGCTCAGGTGTACTAAGGTGTGCCCAGGTGTATGCATGTGTGTTCAGGTGTACCCTGGTGTGTCCAGGTGTTGCCCAGGTTTACTCAGGTGTTGCCCAATTGTGCCCAGGTGTGCTCAGGTTGCCTAGGTGTACTGCGGTGTACCCAGCTGTTGCCCAGATGTGCAGCAGTACCTTGATGAGGTCGAGCAGCAGGGAGCTCTTGAACATCCAGTCGAGCTTCATGTCGGTGTTGTTGATGAGGTCCTCCAGCGAGCCACGGGAGCAGTGCTCCATCACGATGGCGAACACCCCGGAGTCGTGGAAGAAGCCCAGGAACAGGTTCAGGTTCTCGTGGCGCAAGTCCCGCAGCTGTGCCACCACAACGCCAATGCAACGCCAACAGCCAATCAATCAATTAACGGAATAATTGATTAATTGAACGCACAGACACATGGGAGAATGAAGGAATTAAAGAACATGAAGAAGCAGGAAATTAAAACTACACGAGCACATGACTGAATGGTTCGCTGCCATCACACAGAGAGGACAGGATGTGACTGGAGATGGTCACTAATGATATTTGTGTGAATGAATGAGCACAGCAAAGATACACGAAATTAAATCAATTAATTTGATAAGATAAACAGATAAAGGTAATTAATTCAAAACACACATCTTATAAGCAGAGACACCTACACCGTTACACCCCATCTCTCTCTCTTCTTCTCCTGTCTCTTTTCTCACCCTCCTTTCTTTCCACTCTCTCTCCCTTCCCACTTTCTCTCCTTTCCTTCTCTCTCCCCTACTCTTTCTTTTCCCCCCTCACTCCTTCTCTCTCCTCTCTCTCAATGCTCTCTCTCCACCACTCTCTCCTTTATTTCTCTCTCTGTCCCACACTCTCTCTTTCTTTCTCCCTTTTTCCTTCTCTCTCCCTCCCCCACTAGCTCTCTTACCCCTCTCTCCTTCTCTCTCTCCCCACACTCTCTCTCTCACTCTCTCCCTCCCAGCCACACCTCTGTCAGTCAGACTCACCTTGCAGAATATGGTCTTGGTGGTCGGCTTCACCTCCATGTTCTTTCCTCCCTCTGGAAACTTCTTCAGCCAGACCCAGTCTCCCTGGGGGAAGACAACAGCGGTCGCACCGGCAGGTTTGACCTCCTCATTGACTTGTTTTGTGCGAGTGTGTGTGTGCGTGTGTGTGTGAGTGTGCATGTGCGTGTGCTGACCTCGAAGATGGCCACGTTGGAGCTCTCGGGGGAGGCGGTGGTCAGGCTGCGGCCGGACACAGAGTGTCGTGGGGTCTTGTTGTTGCTCTTCACCTCAGACTGGCTCTTCCCGGCTACACTGTCCTCGTTCACCTTCTACAGCCAGGAGACAGGGTAGGGAGAGGAAGAGGGGCAGGGAGGGAGGTGAGACACATTAAGTTGGCCATCTGAATTGCTCCCACCCTCCCTCCCTCTCTCCCTCTTTCCTCCTCTCTCTCTGACCTTCTTGCTGAGCTGTGCGTTGATGAACACCAGGTCGTCCAGCGTGAGTAGCAGCTTGTTCGGGCCCTTCATCATCTGGGCCTGCTGGATCCTCCGCCTGCAGCACACAGCATCCGCATCAGTGCGTGTGTAAGTTTGTCGGTGTGTGCATCAGTGCGTCGGTGCTTGTGTAAGTTTGTCGGTGTGTGCATCAGTGCATCAGTGTGTGTGTAAGTTCATCAGCTCTTGCATAGGTAAATTTGTCAGTTCGTCAGTGCGTGTGCCAGTGATTCAGTGCATTGGTCAGTGTGTCAATATGTGGACGAGTCAGTGCGTTGGTGTGTCTGTGTGTCAGCCAGTGTGTCCGTCTGTGTCTGTGTGCCAGTGATTCCCAGTTACTGAGTGTATCGGTGTGTCAGTCAGTGTAACTGTCAGTGAGTCAGTGTTACATAGTATCAGTGTGACAGTGTGTCAGTGTCAGAGTCACCCCCCCTTCCGTTTCCTGACCTGAGGTAGAAGGACAGGGCCACTCCCCCCACAGCCAGCGCTGTGATCAGGATAAAAATCAGAAACACAAACACTGGGTCCACACCTGGACAGAGAAAGGGAGAGGGAAACAGTATTAGACAATAAGACACTGAGACAGAGAGACACTGAGACAGACACACAGAAATAGACAGACAGACACAGACACACACACAGGCAGAGAGACAGACACACACACACAAGGACACAATACACCCAGCCCTCCCTCTCTCACCCCCAGTGCAGACGCTGTTGGGGTCGAACCAGCATCTGGAGTCAGTGCCAGGTGAGGACCCCCCAGGGAAGTGCATGGCCCGGCCCACGGACACCAGGGACCCACCCAGCCCCCCCCGCAGCACCGGCTCAAAGGCGTGGGTGGAGTGCAGAGTGCTGCCCCCGCCGTCGCTGTCCAGCACCACATAGCGCGCTTGCATGCCATCCCCCTCCTCCTCCGCCCACAGGCGCTGGTTGAACCCCTGTGGAGACAATGGCAGTGCATCAGTGTTTCAGTAATTGCAGTGCGTAAGCTGCTCAATGTGTCAGTCCACTAGTTTCTTGTGCGTTTGTGTAGCAGAGGGGGCAGGAGAGCTGGAGCCCCCCAGCACAGAGCCGCCCCGGCCCCCCGAGGGACAGTGTGGAGATACAGGGGGGACTATGTCTGTGTGTGCGTTTTAGTCTGTATTAATTTTTATGCTAACTCATTCAAAATAAAGTCTAGTTTTGATACAGTGGAGCAGCGGTGTCACTTCCTGTGTGTCTGTCTCTGTCTCTGTCTCTGTGTCTCTCTCGCTCTCTGTGTCTCTGTGCCAGTGCCTGTGCTTCTTGCGATTGAGTGACTGGGGCGGTGAGCCAGTGGCAGAGCACCTGGAACTCGAACGTGTGCGCCTGCTGTGCCACCGACAGCCCCGAGACCCAGCGGCCGCTGCGGCGAGTGTGCTCCACCGAGTGAGCCAGGAAAAGCAGGGAGTTATAGATGGTGCCGAACAGCGGGGACACCTGAGAGGGAGAGGGGGAGGGAGAGAGAGAGGGGGGGGGGAGAGAATGGGAAAGGAAGAGGGGCAGAGGAGGAGGAGAAGAAAAAGAGATATTGGTCATTATTAGACTGCTGTCGATTGGTCGGTAAGTGCACAGACAGACAGACGAAGAGAAACACACAGACAGATGGACACAGTCACAGACACAGCGAGAGAGAGGGACAGACAGATATAGAGTGACACATACACACAAACAGACACACACCCACACCATCTCGCCCTATATTATTATTATTTTATTATTAATAATAAATTAATGTCCAGGGCGACTTACACAATATGTCCCCCTGTCTCTCTCCCTCTTACCTGGCTGGGCTGCCAGCTGGAGCGGATCTCGTAGGACTCCTGCGCCTTGCGGAAGGCCTCGGGGAAGGGCTCGTCCTCGGAGTCCATGGTGACGGTGAGAACGGCGTCGTAGGCGCGGCGCAGGGCGGAGTCGTTGAGCAGGGCGGGCTGTGGCGCGCTGTAGGGCAGGGCGTAGTGCACCGTGTCGTAGGGCATGAACACGTAGGAGCCCCCCGTCATGCGCATCTGGTGTGCCGTCGTCAGGAGCAGCCGCTGCTCCTCCCCTCCAATCAGCACAGAGTGCATGCACATGATCACCACTGGGGGAGAGGAATTGGTACCATTATTAGCAGCATCATTGTATCAGTATCAGTATCAGTAACAATATTGGTATCAGTTTCAATTGCATTATCAGTATCAGTAACAATATTGGTATCAATATCAGTTACATTATCGGTATCAGTAGTAATATCAGTATCAGTAACAGTTGCATTATCAGTATCAGTTACAATATCGGTATCAGTTACATTTTCAGTATCAGTAACCATATTGGTATCAGTATCAGTTACATTATCAGTATCAGTTATAATATTGGTATCAGTATCAGTTACATTATCAGTATCAGTTATAATATTGGTATCAGTATCAGTTACAATATCGGTATCAGTTACATTATCAGTTACAATATCGGTATCAGTTACATTATCAGTATCAGTTACAATTGCATTTTCAGTATCAGTAACAATATCGGTATCTGTTACATTTTCAGTGTCGGTGCGTTCATGTGCGCGTTCATGTTCGCGTGGCTCCCCTACCTCTTACTTTGTCTGCCTGCTGGATCTGCCTCAGGGCCTCGCGTGGGCCCCTGCCCTCCACCTCCATGGTGACCACCAGGCCCACGGGCAGCCCCAGCTGGCGCAGCGAGGCGGCCAGCTCGTGCCCGGTCTCCACCCACAGGTCACTCTCGCCCGTCACGATGGCCACGTGGGCCCAGCGGAAGTAGCGCAGCACGGAGAAGAGCACGCGCGACGCCAGAGGCAGCGGGCGCAGGAAGGTGGGGTATCCGCCCTCGCCCATGTCGGGGTTCAGGCAGGCCCAGGACAGCAGCGGCTTGTTCCAGTTCTTGGCCAGCAGGGCGGCGGCGGTGCAGTAGCCCGGGTTTGAGGGCCCCAGGAAGGCGTTGGCGTAGCTCTCGCTGTTCACGAAGTCTGAGAGACCGCGGGACGTCTGGCAGTCCTCGTTGATCACCACGTAGTCGTACCTGCGGGCGACACACACAAAACCGCCCCCCGCGTCACACGGCGCGGCTCTCTACTGCTCCTGGCTGAAGCCCATAGGACTGCAATGTAGTATAATGATGTGTGTACTGTGTGTAACATGTGGGTATCGTGTGTGTAATGTGTGCTGTGCAGTGCTGAACTGTACATGTACTGTGTGTGTACCGTGTTGGTATGTGTGCTGTACTGTGTGTAATGAGTGTGTGTTATGTGTGCTGTCATGATGTGTATAATGTGTGTACTGTGCAGTTATTTGTGCTGAACTGTACGTGTACTGAGTGTGTAATTAGTGCGTGTTATTTGTGCTGTCATGATGTGCGTGTACAGTGCGTGTAACAGTGTGTGAGAGGCCTGTCTGAGTGGAGGGTTTGTCCTACCAGTAGCCCTTGCTGAGGAAGGGGTCCTTGTTGATGCGGCCCACAGCGAGCCGGGCCGCTACGTCGGGCAGCGCCTTGGCGAACAGAGGGTCACAGGTCCAGGGCCCCACCACCGCCACCTTGTATGTGGCACCCTGGGCGTGGGGGGGCAGGCAACAGGCAGCCAGCAGCAGGGGGAGCCACAGCCATCTGCCCCCCCAGGCACTGCAGGAGAAGGGGGCCGGTCTGTAGCTGGGGCAGTTCTGACACTGGGTCTTGAGCTGGAGGCTGCTGTGACGATGGTTTGGGTTCTGTATCTGGTTTTCGTTCAGGTCCACGATCTGGTTCTCTCTCCTGCCTCTGTTCTCTTTGCGCACCCCAGTCTGGCTCGCGCTCATGTTCTCGTACAGGATCTCAACTCTGTGCCCTGGTGTGTTCTCGCTCCCATTCCCGTTCCTTTTCTCGACCTCGATATCACTGTGGTTCCGGTTCGGGTTCTCGATCAGTTTGTCCTGCGGTTTGTCCGCTGTCAGATTCCTCCACTCTGCTGCGGCCCGGTTCCTGGTCCCGGTCTGATTGGGGCCCCTAGTCCGGCTCCGGCTCCGGCTCCGGCTCCGGCTCCAGTCCCTCGGCAGGGGTACAGTGCGTAGCCACCGGGGATGATGGGACAGACCTGGCAAGAGGCTCCCACAGCTATCTGACTGGGAGGACATGATCTGGACCGGGCTGCCGCTGGCACGGTTGGCTGCTGGGAGGGCTGGGAGAGATGGGAGTGTGTGGGTGGGCTCTGAAGGAGGGGAGATGGGGAGGGGGAGGAGACAGGGGGGGCTAGGGAATGGAGGAGTGGAGCACGGCAATGGGAGGGAGGGAGGGAGGGAGAGAGGGCGTCCTGGTTGGCACACAGTCCCTACCCTCTGGCGCAGTAGGCACTAGCGCAGCGCTGGCACCGCCCGAGACCGGCCCCCGGCCTCGCTGCACATGCTGAGGAGAGAGAGGGAGGGGGAGAGGCCCACGGCTGAGAGGGAGGGTTGGAGACAGGGAGAGAGAGAGAGAGAGGGGGAGAGAGGTTAAAACAGACACAAGGGACACAGTCTGGGCCCTATACCATACTGTACTCCACTGTGTGAGTTTGAGTCTGCATGAGAGAGACCCTGAGCGTGTGGGCGGGCATTGGTACTGTGGTCACGTGTGTCGCTCAGCACTGGCTGCCAAATAACATGCAGCTGAAATGGATGCAACTGACCTCTCCATGACCCGCAGGATAACCCCGCACACACTGACACAATAGTACAGCACAGTGCAATACAACAATCGCACTTCAACACACCTCAGCCAACAACATTACACTGGTGTAAGACAAGACAGACAGACAGAGACACAGTTTGTAGTGTAGTGCAATGTACAGCACAGGGTGGTGTAGTGTAATGCAAATCGCTGTGGCACAGTTATCCTGGATGAAAGCAATTAAGCAATTAAACTATTAGCAAATTAATCAATTAACAAATTAAATTATTACACAATTAATCAATTAAATGGGTCTTGTAGTTGGAAAGTCCAGTAGCATCCTGCTGTTATTATTAGTTTTAGTATCAATAATAGGAATTGATTAGGCTGACACTTGCATCCACAGTGACTCCCACAGGTGTCCATCGACACAGCTGTGTGGCCCTGGTGCATTCTGGGTAGAGTGTCCGTGCTCCAGATGTGTGTCCCAGGTAGGGGACGCTGCTGTTGCACCCTTGAACACAGTGCTGTACCCAGAATACTCCAGAACAGGGGTTCCCAGCCCTGGTCCTGGATGTCCCCCTACCCTGCTGGTTTTTGTGCCAACCGAGCTCTCAAATACTTAATTGAATCTTAACTGAATTTACAATCTGCTTCGATTTTACTTTTTAAATTGTGTAATAAACGAGTTGGTTCTTTAATAAGTTATATATACAATTCTAAACTTAACTCCCCTACTGTTTAAAACAATTAAAAGGCTCTGATTTAGGATATTAATAGTAAATTAAGGTTCAATTAAGTAATTGAGAGCTCTGTTGAAACAAAACCAGCAGGGTAGGGGCTCCTCCGGCACCAGGGCTGGGGACCACTGTTCTAGTATAAACTAAGATGTAGAAATTAACAATTGTGTGTCAAAATAATGTGATATATTGTAGCAATTATAATAGCTATGAACTATAATAAGATGGCATTGCACAGTACTTTAATGACGGCAGTGTGTCGCCAGAGCGCTTAAAATGAAAGAAAAGGACATCTGAGGAGAAACGTGTTCATGCTGCGCCGCTGGGCGCGGATTGTGTAACCCGGTGTCCCGGTGTGTCAGCGGCTTAAAGCGCCCGACGGAGCCCGAATATATTTATACACGCACGGGTGAATAAACCCATTAGCGGGGCAGAGGCGGAGGACAGGCCAGGGAGGGGTGGATGGATGGATGGATTCACTCCAGAACACCCCTGTATGTAACGGCACTTCAAACGGTCCTCCAGAGAGACAGACATGTACACACAGGTGCAAACACGTACAGAGGCATACAGTCAAAAAGACGCACAGAGACAGACACACAGATGGACAGACACGCACACAGACACACAGAGACAGACACACACACACACACAAATGGACAGACAGAGACACACACACACACACACACATACACAGACAGACAGACAGACACACACACACACACACAAATGGACAGACAGACAGACACACACACAGGTGGACAGACAGACAGGTGCCCGGATTAAATCACGGGAATCGAAGCAGACTTGTAGCAGGAAAAGCGGATTGGAAACCCTAAAGCCCGAACCTTAAACCTTCACTTCTGAGAGACTTACCGAGCCGCGGCGATTATCTGCCTCAGGACTGAGCGCAGCGAGGGGCTAATCTGACAGAGGGACAGCAGCGCACACCGCAACACACTGCAACACACTGCACACACCACAACATACTACACACACTGCACACACCACAACATACTACACACACATCACATACTACACACACTGCAACACACTGCACACACCACAACATACTACACACACTGCACACACCACAACATACTACACACACTACACACACCTCAACACACTACACACACATCACACACTACACACACCGCAACACATTACACACACTTCACACAATACACACACTGCACGACTAAACGCTTACCTTGCGCTGCCGAGGTACTTATTTAAACACCATTATCGGGTTGTTTCCTCCTGTTCTCGTTTTGAAACTCCCAGCTCTCTTTCTCTTTTGGCAACACCACGATTGAGAAACAGAACAGAAGTAGAGCGAGAGAGAGAGAGAGAGAGAGAGAGAGAGAGAGAGAGAGAGGAATATGCCAGACAGGATGATGGAGAGAATTTCTTCTTCTTCTCAACTCCTCAGCAGCCGAGATTGTATCCGCTCAGACACGGCGCCGTGATCAGCAGCTCATTAAAATATCAAATAAAGCAAAGTGAAATATCCCAGATAATAAAAATCACTAGAATTGCACTCCTGCCCGCAAACAGGTCTGCTGTCCGTCTCCCGTGTGCTCAGCTGTACTCCCATGCGACCCCCAGGCTCCAGACGCGCAGGTGTGCAGTTTATCTTCGCGTTTAATCCGTGCGTCCCTGTCCCCGGGAGAGCAGTGGGGTGAGTGTGTTGAGTGACCTCCGCCTCGGCCGGCTGGACTGGGTCGGACCCCAAACCGTGTTCGCCGGAGTGGAGTGGAGACCCTGCTGCGGTCAATTACGCGTCTCTCCAGATCTCTCCCACTGGCGATGAACCCAGAGAGAGGGAGAGAGGGAGAGAGGGAGGGAGGGAGGGAGAGAACGGCTGTGTGTGTGTGTGTGTGTGTGTGTGTGTGTGCGCTTTAATCTGCAGCTCCAGTGTGTGTGTGTGACAGAGAGAGAGAAAGAGAGAGACTTCGTGGGGTGAAAGTGTGAAAAGACAGAGGGACACTGAGAGATGGAGGGAGAGGGACGCTGTAGTTTGGGGGGGTTTCTGTCCAGCGTTGAGACCCCAGAGTCAGGTGAGGCCGAGTAAGTGAGAGGGTCAGGGAGTGAGGGAGTGCTCGAGAGAGTGCGACAGGCACTGGGAGAGTGTTTGAGTGAGAGGGCGAGGGAGGGAGTGTGTGTGAGTGAGAGAAGGTGAAGGAATGATTGAGGGCCAGGGAGTGTGTGTGAGTGAGAGAGGGAGAGGGTGAGGGAGTGTATGTGAGAGAGGGCGAGTGAGAGGGCCAGGGAGTGAGAAAGTGAGAGGGAGTGTGTGTGAGTGAGAGAGGGAGAGGGTGAGGGAGTGAGTGAGTCAGGGAGTGAGAGGGAATGTGTGTGAGTGAGAGAGGGCGAGTGAGTGAGAGGGCCAGGGAGTGAGAAAGTGAGAGGGAGTGTGTGTGAGTGAGAGAGGGAGAGGGTCAGGGAGTGAGAGGGAATGTGTGTGAGTGAGAGAGGGAGAGGGTCAGGGAGTGAGAGGGAATGTGTGTGAGTGAGAGAGGGAGAGGGTCAGGGAGTGAGAGGGAATGTGTGTGAGTGAGAGAGGGCGAGTGAGTGAAAGGGCCAGAAAGTGAGAAAGTGAGAGGGAGTGTGTGTGAGTGAGAGAGGGAGAGGGTCAGGGAGTGAGAGGGAATGTGTGTGAGTGAGAGAGGGCGAGTGAGTGAGAGGGCCAGGGAGTGAGAAAGTGAGAGGGAGTGTGTGTGAGTGAGAGGTGCAGGGAGTGAGAGAGAGTGAGAATGAGGGCTGGAGAGAGTGTGACAGACACTGGGATTGAGTGAGAGTGTGAGGGCGAGAGTGGGAAAGCGAGACAGGAAGAGTGTGACGTGGGCAGGGTGTTGGCTCTCCGTGGGACAGATGGGACCCGCGCCCCCTTTATAACGAGCTTTCGAGGGACGAGAGGAGAGGCCAGGAGGGGAAGAGAGAGGGGAAGGTGTTTGACTGAGCAGAGCAAGCGAAGGTCACAGCCCCCCCGCCCCCCAGGGAATAATGAGATTACACTGCACCCGTTAAAATTAGGGATTGTGGGATTATCACCTGGCCATCAGACCGAGGGATTAGAGAGAGAGAGAGAGAGAGAGAGAGAGAGAGAGAGAGAGAGAGAGAGAGAGAGAGAGAGAGAGACTGAACTATCTAAGGGCAGCTGTACAACAGACTGACTAGCACACTGACAGAAAGACAGAGAGAGAGAGACAGAGACATGGAGACACAGAGATACACAGAGAGAGACACAGAAAGACAGAGACAGAGAGAGACACAGAAAGAGAGACACACAGAGACACATGCAGAGACACACAGATACGCACAGTAACAGAGACACATGCAGAGACACACAGAGGCGCACACAGAGACACAGAGCGAGAGAGACACAGAGACAGAGACAGAGACAGACACACAGGAAGTGACACCGCTGCTCCACTGTATCAAAACTAGACTTTATTTTGAATGAGTTAGCATAAACGTTAATACAGACTAAAACGCACACACAGACATAGTCCCCCCTCTATCTCCACACTGTCCCTCGGGGGGCCGGGGCGGCTCGGTGCTGGGGGGCTCCGGCTCTCCTGCCCCCTCTGCTCTGGCTCCGGTCGCCCCCTGCAGGTCGGGAGGGCGGGGCGTGGCGCACCTGTCAATCACAGACAGTGTCAACAACACACACACACACACTAACTCACTCTCACAGACACTGCACACACACACACTGACACACACACACACACACACTAACTCACTCTCACAGACACTGCACACACACACACTGACACACACACACACACACACACACTAACTCACTCTCACAGACACTGCACACACACACACTGACACTGACACTGACACACACACACACACACACACACACTAACTCACTCTCACAGACACTGCACACACACACACTGACACTGACACACACACACACACACACACACTAACTCACTCTCACACACACTGCACACACACACACACACACACACTAACTCACTCTCACACACACTGCACACACACAGACACACACACACACACACTCAGTGACTCACCTCCTTCCTCTCGGCTGGCCCCCAGAGCTGCTCTGTGTTCCTGTGGTCAGACACACCGCTCCAGTCAGCGCCCTCCCCCTGGCCGGAGCTGAGAGGGAGGGAGAGACGGTGAGGGCGCAGAAGAAACGCAGGCTGTGTGTGAGAGGCAGCGAAGGACACCCCGCCCCCGCCCCCTCCCCCGCAACCGCCGGGCTCACCTGCGCGGCTCCAGGGCTCTCAGGTATCCCAGCAGCTCCTGCATGGTGGGCCGGCTGGAGGGGGAGGGCTGCTGCGCCAGGAGGCGGGAGAGCTGGCCGACCTGCCTGGGGGAGAGGACGCCACCCCGCGCCGGGCCTGCACACACGCACACGGGTTACTACACACACACACGCACACGGGTTACTACACACAGACACACGTTAATTATACACACACAGGTTAATTATACACACACAGTTATTACACACATAGACATGCACACACAGTTACTACACACACGGGTTACATATACACACATAGACACGGGTTACTACACACACAGTTTACTACAGACATTGCTACACACACTGCTTCCCACACAAGCACAGAGGTTACTAAACATAGACGTGGGATACTACACACACACACAAGTTACTACACACATAGACACAGGTTACTACACACACACAAACACAGTTTACTACAGACATACACACTGTTTCCCACACAATCACAGAGGTTACTACACACACATGGCTTACTACACACCCACACACGGGATACCACACACACACCGAATACTTTACACACACAGAGGTTACTACACACACGGGATACTACACACACACAAGTTACTACAGAAACCATGCACACGTTACTACACACAAACAGACACCAACCCACAGACCTGACACCCCTCCCTGCTCCGCACTCACCAGGCTCGGCTCTGTCCTTCGTCAGGGCCGCTGGGGTCAACAGGGGACGAACTTTGGTCTTCAGGACGGCAGCGGAGGAGGAGGAGGGCGGGGGACGCCCCAGCACGGACTGTCTTGCAGGCTGGGGCCTCGCGCTGAGACCTGGAGAGAGAGGAGTGTGTGAGTGTGTCTCCTGGGTCCCCCGTGTGTGTGTGTGTGTGTGTGTGTGTGTGTCTCTGTGTGGTTACCTGTGTGTGCGGTCGGCTGCTCCCTCTCCTTCTCTGCTGGGGGGTCCACTGGCTCACCGGGAGATCTGTCCAGCAGCTGAGAGAGAGAGAGGAGGGGGGGGAAAGACTGAGAAGCACACAAAGAGAGAGACAGGGAGACAGACTCTGACACACACACACACACACACACACACACAATCACAGTCTCCCCCACAGCACCCTCCCCCTCACCAGCTGGATGTAGTACTGCAGCTCCTCCTGTCTGCCCTCGCCCTCCCTGTCCAGCAGGGATCTGCCTGCCAGGTCCGGGCGGGGGTCTGTCCTCTCCATGCTGTACCCGCTGCCGCCCCCGGTCCCGAGGGGGCTGCCTGTTCGCCAAGGGACGGCCTCTGTGCTGTGTCCAGGGTGTCCAGCTGTCCGGTTCTCCCTCACTCTCTCCCTCTCTCTGTCCGTGCTCTCTTTCGGTCTCTCCCTATCCCTGTCTGCGCTGCTTTCCTTGTCCCTCGCTCTCTCCCTCTCTCTGTCTGTGCTGTGTCCACTCTCCTTCCCCCTCTCCCTCTCTCTGTCCGTGCTGTGTCCGCTCTCCCTCCCCCTCTCTCTGTCCGTGCTGCGCCCGCTCTCCCTCTGGGCGTCGGAGAGCCGCAGCCTGTAGCCGCTGAGCTCCTGCACCAGGCTGCGGCCCTCCGCGTCTCTGTCCGTGCCAGGTCCCTGTTCCCTCCCCCTCTCCGTGCTGTTCCAGCTCTCCTCTGCCAGCCGCCTCCCCGCCAGCTCCTCCAGGTCACAGCCGCCCAGCGCTGAGAGGAGACGAGGACACAGAGATGACATGTTCAGCCGCAGTGTAACTACAGTGTGATGTGTGTGTATGTGTGAGCGTCAGTGTGTGCGTGTCAATGTGTGTGTTTTAGTGAGTGTGTCAGTGTGTTGTGTGTCAGTGTGTGTGTGTTAGTGAGTGTGTCAGTGTGTGTGTCAGTGTGTGTGTGTTAGTGAGTGTGTCCGTGTGTGTGTGTGTGTCAGTGAGTGTGTCAGTGTGTGTGTGTGTCAGTGTGTGTGTGTTAGTGAGTGTGTGTGTGTGTCAGTGTGTGTGTGTTAGTGAGTGTGTGTGTGTGTCAGTGTGTTGTGTGTCAGTGTGTGTGTGTCAGTGTGTGTGTGTGTTAGTGAGTGTGTCAGTGTCAGTGTGTGTCAGTGTGTTGTGTGTCAGTGTGTGTGTGTTAGTGAGTGTGTCAGTGTGTGTGTGTGTCAGTGTGTGTGTGTGTTAGTGAGTGTGTCAGTGTCAGTGTGTGTCAGTGTGTTGTGTGTCAGTGTGTGTGTGTTAGTGAGTGTGTCAGTGTGTGTGTGTGTCAGTGTGTGTGTGTCAGTGTGTGTGTGTGTTAGTGAGTGTGTCAGTGTCAGTGTGTTGTGTGTCAGTGTGTGTCAGTGTGTGTGTGTGTCAGTGTGTGTGTGTTAGTGAGTATGTCAGTGTGTGTGTGTCAGTGTGTGTGTGTTAGTGAGTGTGTCAGTGTCAGTGTGTGTGTGTTAGTGAGTGTGTCAGTGTCAGTGTGTGTCAGTGTGTTGTGTGTCAGTGTGTGTGTGTTAGTGAGTGTGTCAGTGTGTGTGTGTGTCAGTGTGTGTGTGTTAGTGAGTATGTCAGTGTGTGTGTGTGTGTGTCAGTGTGTGTGTGTTAGTGAGTGTGTCAGTGTCAGTGTGTTGTGTGTCAGTGTGTGTGTGTGTGTCAGTGTGTGTGTGTTAGTGAGTGTGTCAGTGTGTGTGTGTCAGTGTGTGTGTTAGTGAGTGTGTCAGTGTCAGTGTGTGTGTGTGTCAGTGTGTTGTGTGTCAGTGTGTGTGTGTTAGTGAGTATGTCAGTGTGTGTGTCAGTGTGTGTGTGTTAGTGAGTGTGTCAGTGTGTGTGTGTGTGTCAGTGTGTGTGTGTTAGTGAGTGTGTCAGTGTCAGTGTGTGTGTGTGTGTGTTAGTGAGTGCGTCAGTGTCAGTGTGTGTGTGTGTGTGTTAGTGAGTGCGTCAGTGTGTGTGCTTAATGGGTTCCACATCGATAACAATAATAACAACAATAAATACAGTCAACAGTAGTACTGCAAATAAAAAGCTGAGACTCTGTAAACACTCGTCTGTTCCTGGTGGTTATTAATGAACGCTGTGTGAATAATTGAGGGGCAGGAAGAGGCCGCGCCGCGCAGGCCGGGGGGGTTGCCGGGGCCCCCCAGGCGTCTCAGGGGCTGATTAAACGCTCGTTTGATCCGAGTTAATTGGCCCGCTGCTGCCGGGGGCTTCAGAGGCAGAGCACAGCAGACAGGAAACAGAGGGGAGGGGGCAGAGAGACCGACTCGCGCTGAACAGCGAGGAGAACTGCAGTCCAGCCCATCCCACCCAGTCAGTGCGCTGTCAGGGCGTCACTCACCCGTGCTGTCCAGCTGCGGCTCCAGGGGCCGGAAGGACAGGTCGGCCGGACTGAGCGAGAGTAGGCTGAGCTCCCCCCCTACGCCTCCTCCCCCTCCCTCCCTCAGCGGCAGGAAGGAGCGCTGCACTGCGGGCAGGAGGGGCACGGCCCGGGAGAGGAGAGAGGGAGAGACTGCAGGGACAGAGAGGGAGGGAGAGGGGATGGGAGAGGGGACAAGAGGGGGGATGGGAGAAGGGAGGGGAGAACATTTGAATACCTTTACTAAACTAAAAATAATAAAATAGAGACCAAAACAGAGAGATAGAGGGGGAGAGAGAGAGGGAGAGGGGAACAGACATCATGAGACCCTACCCGTCTCTGTCTTCGTCTCCGCGCCCGTCTCTCGGCCCCAGCCCGGTGTCTCAGGGTCCTGGGGTCCGGGGCTGGTGCCCTTGCCCCCTCCGGCACCCACAAGCTCCGCCAGCCCCCTCCCTGGCCCCTCGGAGGCCCCCCAGAGCCCGGGCTGTGAGCTGGAGTTGCCCGGCAGATGGCTGAACCCGTCCGCCTGGAGAAAGAGAACCGGAGACCAAAGACCGGCGAGGAAGAGGAGGAAGACTGTAATTGATCTGGTCATTATTATGGAGAGTGTGGTCTGTGCTTGTCTGTGTGTGTGTGTTACTGTGTGTGTGTGTGTGTGTGTGTGTTAGTGAGTGTTTGTCAGTGTGTGAGTGTGTGTGTCAGTGTGTGTGTGTGTCTGTGTGAGTGTGTGTGTGTCAGTGAGGGCCCTGACCTGGCCGTAGGGGCCGCTCTGGGAGCCCAGCAGCCTCAGCGCCTCGGCCCAGTGGGAGCGCAGCAAGCCCTGCAGCTGAGCCACCAGCTCCCCCCGCTGCGCCTCCTGCCTGCGCTGGCCGGCCTGCAGCCTCCTCCCCTCCTCCTGCAGCGCCCTCACCCTGAGACACGAGAGGGAGGGAGGGGAGAGGCGCTCAGTCACACGCATGCACACGCAGTGGAGTCAGTCAGTCAGTCAGTGTGTCAGTCAGTATCAGTCAGTCAGTCAGTCAGTGTGTCAGTCAGTCAGTCAGTGGGTCATTGACCTGCTCTCGTATTCCTGGCTCACTGTGCGCAGACGCTCCTCCTTCTCCTGCAGCTCTGTCCTGAACTGCGTTAGCTGCGCAGTCAGTTCCCTCTCGTGCTGCGCACTGATCTCCAGCAGCTGCTTCCTGCAGCACAGAGAGAGAGAGAGACAGAGACAAAGAGAGAGAGAGAGAGTGTCTTTACCCGTCCCGTCTCACTGTACATGTGTGTCTCTCTAAGGGCTGCGGTGCTCTGTGCCGTACCTGTGTGTGTCTCTCAGGGCTGCAGTGCTCTGTGCGTTGTCCTCGTGGATCTGTCTCAGCCGGTCAGTCACCTGCTGCTCCACTGACAGCCTCATCTCCACCTCCAGCTGAGAGCGCTGAGCCTCGAACCGGGCCTGTCACACACAGACACAGACACACACAGAATAAATGAGTAATCAGACAGCAGTGTGGTGTGGTGTGGTACCTGTGCCAGGGCGGTGCTGTATGGTGTGGTGTGGTACCTGTGCCAGGGCGGTCTCCATGCCGGCGCTGTCCCTTGCTCGTTGGGTCTCCTCCAGCTCCCGCTCCAGGCGCTGTACCTCACTCTGCACCGAATCCAGAACCTGCTGCAGCTCCCGGGCTCTCTGGGCCTCCTGCTCCCGCCCCGCCTGGGCAGACAGAGAGCGCCTGTATGACACTTTGCTTTACCACACTGTAGTACACTTTACTACAGTACACTCCGCAGTACCTTCTCGTTGTGTATCTGTGTGTTGAGCTGCGCCCCCTGCTGGTCCAGCCGCTCCTGCAGTTCCCTCTCTCTGTTCTCCCACAGCACCGCCGCCTCCTGCAGCTCCACCTGCGCCGCCTGCGCACACTGAGCACGATCCGTCTGCTCCGCCAGGGCACGCCGCAGCCCCCCCGCCTCGCCCTCCTGTACACACACACACACACACACAGATACAGACACAGACACAGACACGCACACACACACACACACAGATACAGATACAGACAGACAAGCAGACACACACACAGACACGTACCGACACACACACACACATACACACACACACACGACATGCACACATGGACGTGCACAGACACATAGACACACACGGAGACGCACAGACACGGACACACAGGTGCAATAACAAGAACAACAGTAATAAGCATATTGATATAAAACTACTAATCATTATAATCATCTTAATCATCATAATAATCACAATAGGGACAAGGTCATGTGCTTTTCTACTGGAGACCCTGCTGGACTGGACTGTGTCTCTCAGGACCAGGTCTGAGACCCTGCTGGACTGGACTGTGTCTCTCAGGACCAGGGCTGAGACCCTGCTGGACTGGACTGTGTCTCTCGGGACCAGGGCTGAGACCCCGCTGGACTGGACTGTGTCTCTCGGGACCAGGGCTGAGACCCCGCTGGACTGGACTGTGTCTCTCGGGACCAGGGCTGAGACCCCACTGGACTGTGTCTCTCAGGACCAGGGCCGAGACCCTGCTGGACTGGACTGTGTCTCTCGGGACCAGGGCTGAGACCCCGCTGGACTGGACTGTGTCTCTCAGGTGTTTGATCAGATTAGGTGAGACGGTTAAGTCAGTGAGTGTGCCGGCTGTCCCTCCCGCACCCCCACCCTGTCCCTCTCCCGGTGACTGGGGGATTAGCATGGATTACAGGGTCACTGCAGGCACCTTGGCCCGAGCGCTCGCTCCAAAATAGACGCTGGTGCCGCGGA
Organism: Amia ocellicauda; assembly: GCF_036373705.1. NCBI lineage: Eukaryota > Metazoa > Chordata > Actinopteri > Amiiformes > Amiidae > Amia > Amia ocellicauda. The sequence continues at coordinate 1,504,853 of NC_089863.1, forward strand.
CGGTAGCGCTCCTGTCCGCACAGCTGCTATTCCTGATATTGCAGGCAAGAACGATGCTACTACTACTGCACTACTACTTCCCTAACAGAGGTTTACTCCGAGTCGCGTCGCTCTCTTGCGTTTCGTCCAATGAGATTAGCGGAAGAAAACTGTTTAAACGATCGTTCGAAACAAAAAACTAATAAAACGTGAGAGAGGACAGGAGGCTGATGTCAGCGGGGTCTGTGGGGTGTGTGGGGGTCTCTGGGGGGTGTGTGGGGGTCCGGGCTCACCAGGCGCGTGTGGGCACTCTGCAGCTCCTCCAGCCTCCTCTGCTCGCGCCGCAGGGCAGCGTCCGTCTGCGCCAGCCTCTGGGACAGGGAAACAACCCCCCAATTAACCAATTAAGTATATACATAAATACCGGCTATAGATTTTTAAATAAATCAGTAAATGATGGAGTGAAGGACTGGATAAATGTCCTCAGTGCCTCCTCACCTCGTGCAGGGCGGTGCTCTCCCGCTCCAGCCGCCCCCTCTCTTCCAGCAGGGCGGCGCTCTCCCGCTCCACGCATTCCTTGTCCTCCTGCAGCCGCCGTGCCGCCACGCTCTTCTCCACCTCGTGCTTCTTCCAGCCCTCCACCACCTTGGCCAGGGTCTGGGGAGAGAGAGAGAGAGAGAGAGAGAGAGAAGGAAAAAGGACAAGAAACTTGGCGTGAGAGGAGTCCCACTGGCATAAACCTAACCTCTAGGTTAGTAAGGCTGCTCTGTGCCAACTGTGCCAAGCTGTGACCTCTGACCCCCGACCCCTGACCCTGGGCGCCTCACCTTGTCCAGCTGCTCGATCATGATGTCCTTCTTCCTGTCGGCTGACACGGCCATCGCCAACTGCTGCTGCAGCTGCAGGGTCTTACTGTGCAGAGACTGGAGCTGCGCCTCGCAGTGCTGCCTCCGGAGAGAGGGAGAGGAGAAGGGAAGAGGGAGAGCGGGAGAGGAGAGGAGGATGGGAAGAAGATAGGTAGTGAGGGAGAGGAGAAGGGAACAGGGAGAGCAGGAGAGAAGAGGGAGAAGGGAGAAGGGAAGAGGGAGAGCAGGAGAGGGAGAGACAGAAGGAGAGAGGGTTAGATAATTCTGTTTCTCTGAAATTCAGTTCCTGTGATCGGGCTCTGCACTGCAGGGACCAGGGCCACGTGACACTCTGCACTCCAAAACACCCACTAATCAATTAGTTAATTGGACACTGTAATTGAACTGGAATTGCTTAATTCAACTGAATTGGATTCAGTTCAGAAACTTGAGAGTTAAGTCAGACAATGTAGTGAGTGTGTGTGTGTCTGTGTGTGTCTGTGTGTGTTTGTGTGTGAGTGTGTGAGAGAGTGTGTGTCTGTGTTTGTGTGTATGAGTGCGAGGTAATGGCTGTGTGTGTGTCTCTGTGTGTGTGTGAGTGTGTGTGTGTGCGTGTGTGTGAGTGTGTCTCTGTGTGTGTGTGAGTGTGTGTGCGTGCGCGTGTGTCTCTGTGTGTGTGTTTGTGTGTGTGAGTGCGAGGTAGTGTGTGTGTCTCTGTGAGTGTGTGTGTGTGTGTGTGAGTGTGTGTGTGTGTGCGTGCGTGGTAATGACAGTGTGTGGTAATGTTGTGCAGTAAGCAGATCAGGCCAGCTGACCTTCTGAGAAGAGCAGCGCACTTTCAATCGCACAACCAGCTTACTGACACGTGACACACTCTTGCACTGTCTACACACAGACACACTCACATGCTGACTACACACACACACACACACACTGACCACACACACACACACACACTGACTACACACAGACACTGTCTACACACACACAGAGACACTTACACACTGAACACACACACAGACAGACACACACAGACACTCAAAGAGAGAGAGAGAGAGAGAGAGAGAGGGAGCGAGAGAGCCAGGAACAGAGAGAGGGGCAAGCAAGGGGTTAAAAATACAACTTAAAACAGGAAGACAACACACACGGGCAGCCTCTCTCTCCTCCCCTCATCCCTCCCTCCTGCTCTCTCATCTCTTAAGTTGTTCTTAGTCAAAGCTGGTTACAGGCTGGTGCTGCGGCCTGCGCCTGATCCCACCCAGCGCAGCTGCGGCCCTCAGCGCTAATCTCCAACCGGAGGACAGGGCGAGAGTCAGTACTGAGGCAGGGGAGAGAAGGATAAAGACACGGAGACACACAGAGACAGAGAGACACACAGACGCAGTGAGACACACAGAGACACAGAGATGAACAGAAACACACATAGACACAGTGAGACACAGAGATGCAGCGAGACACAGAGACGCACAGAGACGCACAGAGAAGCAGTGAGAGACACAGAGACGAACAGAAACACACAGACACAGTGAGAGAGACAGAGACGCAGTGAGACATAGAGACACACAGACGCAGTGATAGACGCAGGCGCAGTGAGACTCATAGAGACACACAGAGACACAGTGAGAGACAAAGAGACACAGAGACACACAGAGACGCAGTGAGACATAGAGACACACAGACGCAGTGATAGACGCAGGCGCAGTGAGACGCACCTTGCGCCTGGTCCTCTCCCGCTCCAGGCTGTCCCTCAGGATGTGCGTCTCGGGG
>NC_089863.1:1512443-1514943 GCF_036373705.1 Amia ocellicauda
TCTGTCACTCTCACACACACACTGTGGATTTGTCACTCTCACTCTCTCACACACACACTGTGGATCTGTCACTTTCACACACACACACACACACACTCACACACACACACACACACACACTGTGGATCTGTCACTCTCTCACACACACACTGTGGATCTGTCACTCTCTCACACTCACACACACACACACACACTGTGGATCTGTCACTCTCACACACACACTGTGGATTTGTCACTCTCTCTCACACACACACACACTGTGGATTTGTCACTCTCTCACACACACACTGTGGATCTGTCACTGTCACACACACACACACACACACACACACACTGTGGATCAGTCACTCTCTCTCACATACACACTGTGGATCTGTCACTCTCTCACACACACTGTGGATCTGTCACTCTCTCACACACACACACTGTGGATCTGTCACTCTCTCTCACACACACACTGTGGATCTGTCACTCTCACACACACACACAATGGATCTGTCACTCTCTCTCACACACACACTGTGGATCTGTCACTCTCTCTCACACACACACTGTGGATCTGTCACTCTCTCACACACACACTGTGGATCTGTCACTTTCTCTCTCTCACACACACGCACACTGTGGATCTGTCACTCTCTCACACACACACTGTGGATCTGTCACTCTCTCTCACACACACACACTGTGGATCTGTCACTCTCAGACACACACACACACACACACATACTGTGGATCTGTCACTCTCACACACACACACACACACACACACACTGTGGATCTGTCACTCTCTCTCACACAGACACACACACTGTGGATCTGTCTCTCTCTCTCTCACACACACTGTGGATCTGTCTCTCTCTCTCTCACACACACACACACACTGTGGATCTGTCACTCTCACACACACACACTGTGGATCTGTCACTCTCATGCACACACACTGTGGATCTGTCACTCTCACGCACACACACACACACACACACACACACACACTGTGGATCTGTCACAGATACACACACAATGGATCTGTCACTCTCTCTCACACACACACTGTGGATCTGTCTCTCTCTCACACACACACACACTGTGGATCTGTCTCTCTCTCTCACACACACACTGTGGATCTGTCACTCTCAAACACACACACTGTGGATCTGTCACTCTCTCTCACACACTGTGGATCTGTCACTCTCTCACACACACACACTGTGGATCTGTCACTCTCTCACACACACACACTGTGGATCTGTCACTCTCACACACAAACACTGTGGATCTGTCACTCTCTCACACACACTGTGGATCTGTCACTTTCTCTCTCTCACACACACACGCACACTGTGGATCTGTCACAGAAATACACACACTATGGATCTGTCACTCTCTCTCACACACACACTGTGGATCTGTCACTCTCACACACACACACTGTGGATCTGTCACTCTCATGCACACACACTGTGGATCTGTCACTCTCACGCACACACACACACACACACACACACACACTGTGGATCTGTCACAGATACACACACAATGGATCTGTCACTCTCTCTCACACACACTGTGGATCTGTCACTCTCTCTCACACACTGTGGATCTGTCACTCTCACACACATACACTGTGGATCTGTCACTCTCTCTCACACACTGTGGATCTGTCACTCTCTCTCACACACACACTGTGGATCTGTCACTCTCTCTCACACACACACTGTGGATCTGTCACTCTCTCTCACACTGTGGATCTGTCACTCTCTCACACACACTGTGGATCTGTCACTTTCTCTCTCTCACACACACACACACTGTGGATCTGTCACTCTCTCTCACACTGTGGATCTGTCACTCTCTCACACACACTGTGGATCTGTCACTTTCTCTCTCTCACACACACACACACACACACACTGTGGATCTGTCACTCTATCTCACACACTGTGGATCTGTCACTCTCTCACACACACACTGTGGATCTGTCACTTTCTCTCTCTCACACACACACGCACACTGTGGATTTGTCACTCTCTCACACACACACACTGTGGATCTGTCACTCTCACACACACACTGTGGATTTGTCACTCTCACTCTCTCACACACACACTGTGGATCTGTCACTTTCACACACACACACACACACACTCACACACACACACACACACACACACGCACGCACACTGTGGATCTGTCACTCTCTCACACACACACTGTGGATCTGTCACTCTCTCACACTCACACACACACACTGTGGATCTATCACTCTCACACACACACTGTGGATTTGTCACTCTCTCTCACACACACACACACTGTGGATTTGTCACTCTCTCACACACACACTGTGGATCTGTCACTGTCACACACACACACACACACACACACACTGTGGATCAGTCACTCTCTCTCACATACACACTGTGGATCTGTCACTCTCTCACACACACTGTGGATCTGTCACTCTCTCACACACACACACTGTGGATCTGTCACTCTC
>NC_089863.1:1532443-1549943 GCF_036373705.1 Amia ocellicauda
GACTTTTAATTTTGTAATTGATGGATCATTAATGTGTTGTCTGTGTACTGGGGTTATATGTTTAAATATGACCTGACCAATCAACAATCACTGCCTGTGCCCTTTGTGATGTATTGTTGACAGTGCTTTCCTATTTGTAATTACAAATACAGAAAGGTTTTTATGGATGACAGAGATGTCCCCACATATTACATATTACTGCAGCATCAATGTCACTCGTTGAAGAGGTTTTTCTGTAAATCAAGATGTTGTTCTTCTGTTTAACTGACTCCAGGCTGAACAAGAAGGAGCTGCTGGAGAAGCTGGAGAACAAATACAGGGAGTTGCAGACGGAGGCGGTGGAGGGTCTCACAGGCCTGAGGAGCCGGTACTGTGGGTATCTGCCATTCACTGACTCGGCTGCTCCTCCAGAGAGTCTTCAGTGTGAAGTGGATCTGATCTGGGCTGATCTGACTCAATAGCCTCACACACACCAGTCAGAGCTGTGGTTTGTGTGCTTCCGTGTCTGTACCCCAGCAGTGTGGCAACCCCAGTTCCCCGCCTGCCCTCAGGAGCTCATGAGGACTCTGTGTCTCTCCTAGATGGCGAGCAGCTAACCCTGGATATGAACACCATCTGCCCCTTCCTGAAGATCTCCGAAGACCTGATGTCGGTAGAGAGAGTCAGAAACTCGCAGCCCTACCCCCACCACCTGACAGGTTCGACTTCTGTCTCCAGGTGCTGAGCCGCCAGAGCTTCTCCTCGTGGACCCACTACTGGGAGATGAGGGTGGACGGAGACTGGATAATGGGGATCAGCTACAGGAGCATCGAGAGGAAAGGGATGGACCAGTTTGCGGCGTGTCGTGGGGTCATAGACAGGATTGTGAGACGATACACAATAGTCAACGCACTGCCCCGCTGGTCCCCCTGCAGCGCCGGCTCGTTGTCCTTCCAAGAGGGCGGAAATGCTCTGACACAGCTGCATACCTGCACCACTGCGGCCACCGAGCCGGACCACCTGCGGTTCGGAGCGTTCCTAATTAAGCCAGACGGCCGTGTCACTGCAGTGGAGACGTGAAACCGTATGCGGTCCAGTGTTGGCAGAACAAAACCAATATAAATAAATATTCACAATTATCCTTGGGTGCCAATATGTGTAGCCCAGTGCAATCAGGAGTGACTGTTATGGAAGAATAGCCGTTTTTAATCCACATTAACGTCATGTGACCGATACATATTCACAGACTGCACATACATGTATGTAGTAAAGGTTACTTTAAGGTTAACTTTTAAGGTTAGTCCTTATGGCGCTGATGACTTATCTGTTGTTTGCACTGAAGAGGCGAAGAAACCCAGAGAGATAGGTGTTTTCAACAGAGAGGATTTAATCGCGAGATCGATTTGATATCTGGGAGAGTCTCAAGATTATGAAATTGAAAGTCAGGACTCGTCAATCACAATGTCCTGTAGGTCTAAAACACAAGCTCTCTGTTGAAATGACACATGATGCCAGAAGACTAGCAGCTTCAGAAAGAGACCTGCTTCATAAATACACTCAATCATTAAGCTCTTAGTTACACTGTGTTTATGAGCCATATTCCATGCTTGTCTGTTTAAACATAACGTGTATTAATCCCATGTAACCATGTATTATTGTGCAAACAACTGTGCATATAGAAGCCGCTATACTGAATAAAACACTCCCTGCAGAACCCGATTGGGTGAAACTAATGTGGAAATGTAAAACAGACTTTTGTGGCTGTTGCCGATTGTTCGTGGGAGTGCGGCGGTAGTGTTGTTGTGTAATCGACACACACACTGTGTTTATCCCACCTGATTTTAATGGTATTCATACAGAGACGGGACAGTGGACTCTTACGCAAAGCACGTACATCCAGTAGGCCCATTCTGAATAGATAGAAAGGTACAGCGGAGAACAGCACAACGCAACACAACATAACAACACAGCTCAGCTCAGCACAGCTCAGACCAGGACAGAGACTAGTTTTGTTCCGAGTCTTCGTCACTGATGTCTTCGTCACTGATGTCTTCGTCACTGATGTATTCCTCATATTCAAAGCAGTCTCCTTCGCAAGCCGTCTGCTGGCAGCCGTAGCAGAATGGCTCCCCACACTGTGGGCACACCAGTAAGGGGCAGCCGATCCCAGTGTGGGACAGCAGGGCCTGACAGTTTGGGCACTGTCTGAACAGAGGGCACCCTGCTACGCTGCCCCTGCCAACCATCTCTGTGGAAAGCAGGGCGGCCTGCAGAGCGCAGTCAGTGTGGGTGCAGCTCCTGCCAACTCCAGGCCCCCCACACTCGCGCCAGCAGTCGGTGCAGAACTGGAAGACGCGGCGCAGGGAAACCGAGCAGCTCTGACATGGCACAACGGTACTGCCGCCCGGCGCTACCCTCACCGACCCCAGGCACCGCGGGCACTGCAGGACACACACACAGACAGTCAGAGTTAGTTAAACACTGAGACAATGTGTCAGTCAGTCAGTGTGTCAGAGTGTCACTCAGTGTGTCAGTCAGTCAGTGTGTCAGTCAGTCAGTGTGTCAGTCAGTGTGCCGTGTGGTCAGTCTGTACCTGCTTCACTGTGTCAGAGCCACTCATGGTCTCAGGTCACAGATCCAGCGTCAGGCTCATTAATCGTCACTGCAGCACAAACACAGATCACAGGTCTGGAATTAGTAAATCGGACATGACGCCATCTTGTCTAGGTATAGAGCTGAGTACACCAGGGGTGCCAGACTGGGGGGAAACCAAAGCCATGGGGGAGAAACATGGGGGGAGGATATCAAATGGGGCTAAAATAGAAGACTTTTCCTCATTTTAATTTCCCCACAGTGCTCTCATGACGTTTTAAAACACGTTTTTAAAAAGTCAACTTTACTGTATCGCATACAGTAGGTTCTCTTTGCAGAATCTGTCTCTTGATTCACCAAATCATTCTGCCATTGTGCATTTAATAGTTATCACCATACATTAAAAATGATACATGTATAGGGCGCATAGACATTTAATGAGTAAAACAGTAATTACTAAAACATGTTTGTATTCACTCTAGTGGCATGACTTATCACAATACCAGCCTGCGGTGGAGTCCATGTTAAGTTCAGTTAAAACTCACCCAGATAATCACTATTTCTGTAACCTGTGGTTTCGGACTACAAGGCCCAGGTGCGGAGATAAAGCAACGTGGTACAAACACAGGGGCTGGGGCCGGCAACACGAGCAAGGAAGGTCAGGCTAAAGGCAGGCAGGGGTCAGGACATGCAAGAAAGGGCCGTAGGAGCAGGCACAGGTCAGTACAAGATCAGTATATGAATAACGGGTTCGGGATTGCTACTGGGGCGTACAGGTGTGTGTGGCAGAGATAATAGAACTGGCGAGGGGGTGGTAATCCATGGGGAAGTGGCGACCTCTGTTGGAGACGGTCGGGAAATCAAGGGGGAATTGTTACAATTTCACTTTTCTTTTTATCCAGCCAACTCACAAGAGCACAGTGCAGTTTAAATACGAGAGCTGTTGGATTGTGTGTTTTTCCCCCCTCACTATATGTTTAAACAAGTGAACTAATAATATTCAAGGATTGTTTTTCTGCGTACATTTTACTGGTTTACGTTTTTATCAGCAAGTGGATGCATTTCACAAAAAAACAGTTGAATGAATCTGGTACTTTCAAAATAAAATGAAAACGGGATAAACACACACACTTGAAAATACAATATATGTGCAATCCACCTGCGTCTTTAAGCATCGTGACTTAACAACCTGCTTTCATACTGCATGTCAATTTCAATTGGTACTTAAATGCACAGCTTCTCAAGATGACATAAAGACTATTCAATGCACCTGGTCTGCAGCCTTTTACTGTGGGAGGACAGAAGCGGTCATTGGTATAAAGACGCCCTTTTATTTCAGTCACCTTAGTTCAAATGTTCAGTACTATATCAAGTTCATGTGAATTAATGGGTCATTAATTTACATTAGAACAGCAATACTGTATATGACACCCCTCTCTAATAAGGCTTTGCAAATGAGGGGAAATTGGCTCAACACAAGGGGGAATTTCAGAGTAGCATCTGGCAAAAGAGATGGATGTCCGACAGTGTCAAATAATAATAGGTTTCGACAACTACTCATATTTTTCATTGACTCCAACTGAAATATAATTTAGCCGACACTTAATCAGTTAATACAGTAACTGAAATGCCAGTGTTTTTTATTTAACGATGAAACCAACTATGTGTTTGTAATCAAATGTTTTTTAATAGCTGTAGTTATAATATTTCACTGTTATGAATAAAAGTTTCGACAACAATAAACACCTGTTTCGTGTCTCCACTTCTCTCTGTTGTGTTTAGAGGCTCTGCACTTCCGCCCCTCAGCAATATGGCCACCAGCTTGCATACTGCCCCTCAGAGCTCGTGTGTGTGTGTCTGTGTGTGAGTGTCTCTGTGAGATTAAGCCTGCCTGTGGGAACAGCAGGTACAGAGACTAGACTGCTAAATGACAAGTAATGTAGATGGCTGCTGTCCACACAGCCACCGCACAGACCAGGACTGCCAATCATAACAATAACAATAAAGAGAAGAAAAAGAAGAGTAACGACCTGACGTCTCCTTGTTCCTCCTCCAGAGCTGTGTGTCTGTCTCTCTCTTCTTCACCTCAAACAGCACTTCTGTCTCTTACACTCTTTCACCCCACTCTCTCTTACTTTTTCGCCTGACACTGTCCCTCTCTCTTTCGCTCTCTCTTTGTCTCCAGTCTCTCCCTCCGTCAGCTCTTTCACTTTCGCTTTGTGCTGTGGAGTTCCCCTGGCCCTGTGCTGGTTCACTCGCACACACAGCACTCCGTGGATGGAGGGCAGACAGTACATTACATGGATCTGTTTTGCCGGACACAGGATAGTGACACACACACACACACACACACACACACACACACACAATCATTGACAGACAGACAGACAGACAGACACACACACACAACAACACTACAACAAGGCAACCTGGTAGAAAACAACAAAAGAACATCTTTTATTATGAGCGACACACATATGACATGACAGGCCCATGTTTTACAGACCAGCCCAGCCCAGTCTAGTCCAGTCCAGTCCAGTCCAGCCGTGCTCTGGGGCTACTGGTCTGCAGGGTTGGTCACCCTCAGAGCAGCACGGCCCAGCCCTGCAGCGCTGCTGCTTTCAGCACGGATGCGTTCCATCATGATGTTTAGAGCACAGATGTCTTCACCATAGTTGTGTATTTTACAGCATCCATAGTCAGAGTTGTAATGACTGGACTCGAGTCATTGATCTGAAATAACTTGACTCGATCCCCTGCTATAAAAGACTCGACTAGAGTCAGTGCTCAAAATACGTGACTGGACTTGAGTCAAAACACAAAAGTCTCCATCTGATTCAAGTCATTGCCTTTATAATCAAAATAAATTAAAACAAAAACTGAAAAGGCCCTGCTCTACACACAGTCATCTTTTCACATAAAAGTGAAGCACAGCTCTATGATCATGTCAGCGAGCCGGAATCAAGCTGTGTGCGCAATGAGCCACCAGCCTATACAGACACTGTGAAGTCATTGGCTAAATGGTCAGATTCTGCAGAACTGAAGAACTTGGTGCAACTAGAAAGACGTTGCTGGTAGAAAGTACTTTTAAAATATATGTTCAAATATGGAAAGCCATAATATAAAAATAATAACATTGAATGCGTGTGTGTGTGTGCGCGCGCATAATGCATCTGCCTGGTCTCCCATTTGTTGGTTTTTTAATATTAATTTGGAGGCAACGATATAATACTACATTGTTTAATCCTGTGTCTCACAGTAAATTACACAGGACTTGAACCCTAATTACTGTTAGCTATTTTTTTTCAGGTTAGATTAGCAAACAGATATGCACAGTAACACACTGTAACAAAGCATTGCCGTGGAGGGGAACCCAGGTGGGGAGAGAGGTAGTCAGGAACAGGCTTGGGTCAATATTGGCAAATCGTAATGTCCAGGAGAATCCAGAAGCCGTGGTCAATAAGGCAAGCAGGGGGTCAATGATCAGGCTGGTAGGGAGAATCTGGGAATCAGCAGTCGGGATACATGAGGAGGTTGAAAACAGGCACTCAAAAGCCATGGGGAATACTGAGAAATGCAACTGCACAGAAAACAAGACTTAACATTGAATGGGAGTCACAGAGGGGTTTATATGTGGAGCAGAGGGGAGCAGAGGGCAGTGAAGGAGAGGCTGGTCCAATGGGAGCTGAGGATGATAGAGCAAGTGCACATGGTGCCGAGGAATGTAAAATGGCTGATTGCTGGGGAATGTGAGGGTTAGTATTCAGGTGATGATGACCTCTGGTGGTGAGCTTGTGAATTGTGGGATTTGTGGGATGAAACAGATGTGTGCACACATACATACACACACACATTTTATTTAATATTCAGAGACTGTTAAATTGTCCCCACAAACAATGGTTGCCCGGCTCCATAACTGTATTATGTTTTGATCTGTACTGTATTTTTGCACTTTTGTAACGCCCTGCTAGAGAACAACACCCCTCCCCCCACAACCCGCAGACTAGAAAAGCATGTCCCCGCAATTCTGAAACCAAAACTACGCCCGTACACACATATACTGATACACACACATTAACAGACACAGAGGACAGCAGAAGTGGACCCAAGTGCAAGCTCACCAACAGACAATGGTAGTGATTTTACGTTCGATACCGAAGCCTCAATGTGCGTGTCGAGTACGTAGGGAAGTGTCTGCTGAAGCCCCGCTTTGAGGGTTGTATGTTTTTTAGAGAAGCACGTGACCAATGACAAAGGAGGCCTCACTGTCTGTAGAACCACGGGATCGGTTTGCGTTGAGTGTCGGGTTGTATATAAGGAAGAAAAACCCCCCTTTATGGAAGCATATAGAGGACTTGATTCAAATGATAATGCAAAACAAGAAAGTGTCCAATCGAGAGGAGCCCATTCGCCCCATCGTGCTCGTTTGGTGTCCATTAATAACTAAGTGATCAAGGATCCTATCCAGTCTGTTTTTGAATGTCCCCAAATTGTCTCTTCAGCCACATCGCTGGGGAGTTTGTTCAGATTGTGACGCCTCTCTGTGTGAAGAAGTGTCTCCTGTTTTCTGTCTCGAATGTCTTGAAGCCCAATTTCCATTTGTGTCCCCGGGTGCGTGTGTCCCTGCCGATCTGGAAAAGCTCCTCTGGTTTGATGTGGTCGATGCCTTTCATGATTTTGAAGACTTGGATCAAGTCCCCACGTAGTCTCCTCTGTTCCAGGGTGAAAAGGTTCAGGTCCTCAGTCTCTCAGTAGGACTTTCCCTTCAGACCTGGAATAAGTCTGGTTGCTCTCCTCTGAACTGCCTCTAGAGCAGCGATATCTTTCTTGAAGTGTGGAGCCCAGAACTGTCCACAGTATCCAGATGAGCTCTAACTAGTGCATTGTACAGTGTCCCTCAGACCTGTGTGCGCTGCACTCATAATACACACAATGATTTGTTGTTGCACTGCAGTGATGAGTTGGGTCGACTGCTTGGTAGACCTAGTTACAATACTAAACCACACTTCTCATGTCCTTCATAGCCTATCCAAATAAAAACTTTTGATTTGTATACTTGTTTTGTGCACATTACTTAAATACAAGTTGTTGGATATAACTAATTTCAACCCATCATAAAAAGACCATCAATTGCCACTGTCGTGTCAGCAGGCATTGGACCAGATGACATTTAAACAATGTATTTTGAAAACACTGACGTACTATCCCCATCTGCCAGCATTGCCTGTGTACAAAGCGCTCAAACAGAAGAACATGTGTTGTTCTGCTTTATTGTTTCTTTATGCGCCATCTTCACAGCAAAGTGTTGTACAATATAATGGAAACGTAAAACAAAACACATATTTCGACAAACATCTGCTGTTTGAATTTTTTGGTAATTGCACAGAAGACCCCCAGAAAGCTTAATGTATATTTGCAACTGCAACAGGGTATATAACGGAGGAGAAGCATGTCCCAGGATCATTTAACCAACCTAAGTTTAAATGCATAGAAATGCAGCACCCTAATAACTTATATCTTTAATTGTGAGCGACACACAATCCGCAGACAGAGAGACTCTCAGATGATCAAACAGCAGAATCGCTGTGGAAAGACAGAGGGGAACAGGACTGCAGTATGACATGACAGACCCATGTGTTACAACACAACACAACACAACACAGTCCAGTCCAGTCCTGCCGTGCTCTAGAGTTACTGGACAGTGCATCTCCGGTCAGCAGGGTTGGTCACTCCCGGAACAGCACGGCCCAGCCCTGCAGCACTTCTGACTTCAGCACGGATGCGTTCAGTACGGATGCGTTCAGCACGTTCCATCATGATGAGCAGAGCATGGATGTCTTCAGTGTTGTGTGCTGTACGGTGACAACAGCAAAGCCTCTGCTGGCAGCGGTAGCAGAACGACATCCCACACTGGCACATCACTCTGGGGCAGCCGATCCCAGTGTGGGACAGCAGGGCGCCACACCCCGGGCACTTCCTGAACAGAGGGCACTCTGCCACGCTGCCACTGCCAATGGTCTCTGTGGAAAGCAGGGCGGCCTGCAGAGCGCAGTCGCTACGCCCACATCCCCCGTCCCCCCCCGGCGCTGGCCCCTCACACTCGCGTCCGCAGTCTGTGCAGAACTGGAAGACGCAGCGCAGGGAGACCGAGCAGCTCCGACACGGCACAACGGCACAACCACCAGGCACCACCCTCACCGGCCCCTGGCACCGCGGGCACTGCAGGACACACACACAGACAGACAGTGTATCAGTCATTCAGTCAGTGTGTCAGAGTGACACTGTGCAGTGTAGTCAGTGTGTCAGTGTGCTGTGTGGTCAGTGTGTCAGTGTGCTGTGTGGTCAGTGTGTGTCAGTGTGCTGTGTGGTCAGTGTGCTGTGTGGTCAGTGTGTACCTGCTTCCTGGTGTCAGAGCCGCTCATGGTCTCAGAGGAGGAACAAGGGCTCCTGGAGGCTCTTCTAAGGCAGAGCGAGTTGATCACAGATCCAGTCGATCACAGATCTATCCCTGTCTGTGGGAACAACAGGCATAATGACCATGACCATCAGCACCATATGGCAAGCCATAATATCATTTAGAGATATATTTAATTCATTTAAAGATATCCTATAACTATTTCAAAATATCGATAAATCAATTAAAGATATCTGCAAATTATTTAAAGATACCTTATTTAAAAGTACATTTCGAGATATATTTCATTGATACACAGATATCTAAATCATGTAGAGATATCTTCAAAAGACTTCCTGTATGTAGCCCAAGATAATCACTTCCTGTTCAGTTGTTCATTCGAAGATACGACAAAGATACAATGAAATGTCCCTGCCAGGACTTCAGGCGTTTTCATTCCCTTACAGGAAACCGTCCGTACATTAGCCATCTCATTGGTCAGCCTAGAGATGCCCTGCTCGGCCTGTGATTGGCGCGTTACTCCTTTTCGGGTTTGAGCGGCAGGCTTGTTGGCGCCTCTTTGCCATTGAAATGCATTCGTTTTGTTTGTTTCTTAATGTCCTACGATTCTAAAACAGCCTTTTATTAAACCCTACAGTCAGTTACCCACGGCAGCTGTAGTCTGTTTTTCCACTCTTTCATTTCACCCCTGTGTATTGATAACTAATGTATCCCTCTGTATTTACCCCGGGGTCACGACGCGCAGACTTTCCTCATTCTGCACAGAAAATGGGCGTTTAGTTGTCACAATGGTTCCTACTCCGTTATTACTAAGCACACTATTTATGCATTGAGCACTTTAATACTGTATATACGTTATTTTGCTACTTAAGCCCTAGCCAGTAGTGGGAGTTTTGTTTTTAATAGTGTGGACATTTTAACTCCTGAAATAAAATCTATTTATTAATCGGGTCTGCCTCGCTGCTGCTGTTCTGATCACGTTTTCAAAAGGAATGACATATTGCACAATTGTGTAACTTTGGGTATTGCCTGATGACCTTAAAATAAAAATGGTTTATTAACGAATGCTTTTCAAATTCCTATAGAGGAAGGTGCTTAAATAGTAGTTTTACCATTGGCAATTTTTACAGTATATAGCAGTTTCAATAGCCCATACGAAAATACATAGTCTTACTTGAACACAATGCTGTCCCCACAGCCAGAGTAACTAAAACGCAGGTTCTTGTCTGATTGTCTCCAGGTGAACAGGTGTTTTCTCACATCTGATTGGCTGATGACCTGATAACCCTCCTGATACACCTCTGATTCATCAGCTCGGCTGTCTTAAAAGCTTTTGTGCTACATGATGAATCTACTTCTCCCTCCTAGTTTTGGTTGGTGAATAAACACACACTAATAAACTGCTTCTCTTTATTAAGGGTAAATTTGCACATTTTCTGAACATGTCACTGAAAATACACGCATGATTACAGTTTGGGGATTGGGGAAAAAATTGCATTGTTTGAGAGGATATTGTGTTCATTATCTAAACTTTTCACGACGTCTATTCAACCTGAAAGCAACCTACGTTTTGACGTGGATAAATCGTTGCCAAAACCAGGTTAAGTAGTAGTTGTATTCTTGTTGATCCACGTAGCAACAAGATTTCAATCACGAAACTACGCTGAAATTATGTTGAGTGCCTGCTGGGGTTTCTCTCTCTCTCTCTCTCACCCCACACTTCAATTCAGTGCAAGCTTGGCATGACATTTGTATGCAACTATTGCCAAAGCATGTGATATAATTGATGAACAAGAAAATATATTTATAGAAGATGAAGTAAAACAAACAGGAAATACATAGATTAAACCATTAAAATAATTAAATGAATAAATAACACCTCAATCATTGATAATAGTATGATTAGGAACATTTCAATAACTAAAAGTAATATATATATATATATATATATATATATATATATATCATGTTAAATAATAGTAATAATATTTACTCACCCCACACAGTCCCATTGTTTTTTACCCCCAAAAAACTGCGTCTCTCTCTCTCTCTCCTCTGTCAGTGTGTTTCGCTTTCTCTCTGTGCTGTGTGGTTCCCCTGCCGGCTCCACCCTCTCGTGGTTTTGCTTTGTTACTCTCCTGCGATCAAAGCATCCAGCTGACAGACAGACAGACAGGCACACACACACACACACACACACACACACACACAGAGGAACACACACACACACACACACACACACACACACAGAGGAACACACACACACACACACACACACACACAGAGGAACACACACACACACACACACACAGACACACACACACACACACACAGACACACAGAGGAACACACACACACACACACACACACACACACACACAGAGGAACACACACACACACACACACACACACACACACACACACACACACACACACAGAGGAACACACACACAGAGGAACACACACACACACACACACACACACACACACACAGAGGAACACACACACACACACACACACAGAGGAACACACACACACACACAGACACACACAGACACACAAACACAGAGGAACACACAAAAAACTCACTCACGCAGAGAAAGGAACACCCAAAACAAACACACACACATACACACTTAAACAGACAGAAACACACAAACATTCACAGACCCCCCCACAACCCAACACACAAACACAATGCAGCTCGGAAGAAAGCAACAAAATAACGTGTTTAATTTAGTCCGGCTCGACACACTCAGAGCCCCGCAGAGCGAGAGACGACTGGCCTCACGGGAGCAGAGGAGAGAAACACAGATAAACAATGTGTCAACATGGGATCGACTGCAGGGACCCCAGGGGCCACACGGCAGGGTGTCAGTCTGGCACAGCCGCCCCTCGTGCAGAGGGCTGGGGTCCGGCCGGTCCATTAGGACCCCGCTGGCTCACCTATTGATCCCCGCGGCTCACATCGATCAGTCCATCATCAGGGCTTCATCGTTTATTGGAACAGGGCTGAGTCACGTGCAAACTGAGGTTCAGAGGAAGAGGAGGGAGGGAGTGGACACACACAACCACAATGGCAGCACAACACAACACAGCACAACACAGTCCAGCTCAACACAAAACAACACAACACAACACAGTCCAGCACAACACAGCACAACACAGCACAACACAGTCCAGCTCAACACAGCACAACACAGCACATCACAGCACAACACAACACAACACAACACAACACAACACAACACAACACAACACAGATAACACAACACAACACAGCACAACACAACAGAACACAGTCAAGCTCAACACAACACAACACAACACAACACAGTCCAGCTCAACACAACACAACACAACACAACACAGTCCAGCTCAACACAACACAACACAACACAGTCTAACACAACTCAACACAGTCCAGCCCAGTCCAGTCCAGGACCGCCCTGCTCTGGAGCTACTGGACAGTGCATATCGGGTCAGCAGGGTTGGTCACTCCTTTAGCAACATGGCCCGGCCCTAGAGCACCAATGTCTTTAATTAATTAGTGCCGTGTGGTCAGTGTGCCGTGTGGTCAGTGTGCCGTGTGGTCAGTGTGTCACAGAGCTACTCAGGGCAGAAACAGGCAGAGCGAGGTGATAACAGAGCAGCAGATCACAGATCCAGCGCCAGGCTTATTAACACACCGTCACTGCAGCACAAACACAGGTCTGGAATCAGTAAATTGGACATGTTGTCATTACGGTGTGTAAAGAGAGACACCATGTGGTCCAGGTATAGAGCTGAGTACGATGCTATAGGAGCTAATTGGGAGCCTCTTTCGTGTCTCCACTTCTCTCTGATGCATTAAGAGGCTCTGCACTTCCGCCCCTCAGCAATATGACTGCCGGCTTGCATGCTGCCCCTCAGAGCCTGTGTGTGTGTGTGTCTGTGTGTGTGTGTGTGTGTGTGTGTGTCTGTGTGTGTGTGTATGTGTGCGTGTGTCTGTGTGTAATGTCTATTGTGTGTGTGTGTGTGTGTGTGTGTGTGTCTGTGTCTGTGTGTGTGTGTGTGTGTGTGTGTGTGTGTGTGTCTGTGTCTGTGTGTGTGTGTGTGTGTCTGTGTGTGTGTGTCTGTATGTGTGTGTGTGTGTCTGAGTGTATGTGTCTGTGTGTCTGAGTGTGTCTGTGAGTCTGTGTGTCTGTGTGTGTACATTACACGGATCTGTTCTGACGGACACTGAATACCATCATTCATAGGAAAGTGACACACTCACACAGACACAGACACACATTCACACACACACAGCCACACAGACACACACACACACTCACATCCACACACATGCACACACAGTCCCCCTACAGCCCAACACAACAATACAACACAGTTTGGAAGGAAAACGCAAAAGAACATCTTTAATTACGAGATCTGCAGACAGAGAGGCTCTCAGATGATCAAACAGCAGAATCACTGTGGAAAGACGGAGGGGATCAGGACTGCAGTATGACATGGCAGACCCACGTGTTACAACACAGCCCAGCCCAGCACAACATAACACAGTCCAGCCCTGCCCAGTCCAGTCCAGTCCAGCCGTGCTCTGGGGCTACTGGTCAGCAGGGTTGATCACCCCCGGAGCAGCACAGCCCAGCCCTGCAGCGCTGCTGCCTTCAGCATGGATTCGTCGAGCACGGATTCGTACAGCACGGATGTGTACAGCACGGATGCGTCGAGCACAGATGCGTCGAACACGGGTGCGTACAGCACGGGTGCATTCAGCACGGATGCGTCGAGCACGGATGCGTCGAGCACGGATGCGTCGAGCATGGATGCGTTCCATCATGATTAGGGCATCGATGTCATCACCATAGCTGAGTGTTATACAGTCTCCATAGCAATGCCTCTGCTGGCAGCTGTAGCAGAACGACACCCCGCAATGCGGGCACTGCACTTCAGGGCAGCCTGTCCCAGAGTGGGACAGCAGGGCCTGACAGTTTGGACACTGTCTGAACAGAGGGCACCCTGCCACGATGCCCCTGCTAACCGTCTCTGAGGAAAGCAGGGCGGCCTGCAGAGCGCAGTCGCTACGCGTGCAGCCCCCGCCCCCCCCTGGCGCCGGCCCCTTACTCTCGCGCCCGCAGTCAGTGCAGAACTGGAAGACGCGGCGCAGGGAGACGGAGCAGCTCTGACATGGCACAACGACACTGCCGCCGGGCACCACCCTCACTGGCTCCTGGCATCGCGGGCACTGCAGGACATACACAGAGACAGACAGTGAAACAGTGAGAAAAAGCATCTCAGTCTGTTAGTGTGTCATGTTTTCAGTGTGTCAGTGTGCTGTGTGGTCAGTGTGTCTGTGTGCTGTGCGGTCAGTGTGTCAGTGTGCTGTGTGGTCAGTGTGCTGTATGGCCAGTGTGTCACAGTGCCAGTGTGCTGTGTGGTCAGTGTGTCAGTGTGCTGTGTGGTCAGTGTGTCAGTGTGCTGTGTGGTCAGTGTGTCACAGTGTCAGTGTGGTCAGTATGTCAGTGTGCTGTGTGGTCAGTGTGTCAGTGTGCTGTGTGGTCAGTGTGTCAGTGTGCTGTGTGGTCAGTGTGTGTCAGTGTGCTGTGTGGTCAGTGTGTGTCAGTGTGCTGTGTGGTCAGTGTGCTGTGTGGTCAGTGTGTCACAGTGTCAGTGTGGTCAGTATGTCAGTGTGCTGTGTGGTCAGTGTGTCAGTGTGCTGTGTGGTCAGTGTGTGTCAGTGTGCTGTGTGGTCAGTGTGCTGTGTGGTCAGTGTGTCAGTGTGCTGTGTGGTCAGTGTGTCAGTGTGCTGTGTGGTCAGTGTGTGTCAGTGTGCTGTGTGGTCAGTGTGTGTCAGTGTGCTGTGTGGTCAGTGTGCTGTGTGGTCAGTGTGTCACAGTGTCAGTGTGGTCAGTATGTCAGTGTGCTGTGTGGTCAGTGTGTCAGTGTGCTGTGTGGTCAGTGTGTGTCAGTGTGCTGTGTGGTCAGTGTGCTGTGTGGTCAGTGTGTACCTGCTTCTTGGTGTCAGAGCCACTCATGGTCTCAGTGCAGAAACAGGCAGAGCGAGTCGATCACAGAGCAGCAGGTCACAGATCCAGCGCCAGGCTTATTAATCGCACCATCACTGCAGCACAAACAGAACTGGAATTAATAAATTGGACATGACGTCATTATGATGTGTAAAGAGAGACGCCATGTTGTCTAGGTATACAGCTGAGTACGGTGCTATGGTCTGTGTATATACACTACCGTCAAAAATGTTGGGGTCACTTAGATATTTCCTTGTTTTCGAATGAAAAGCAATTGTCCATTAGAATAACATCAAATTGATCAGAAATACAGTGTAGACATTGTTTATGGAGGGTGATCAGTGCCAAAATTAAGATGAAGATGATTATGAACATGAACATGAAGATGATTATGAACATGATTATTAACATGATTTTTAACATGATTATGAGCTCTTGATAGGACAATACGCGCACTGGTCCCGCCCACCAGCTCTGATTGACAGAGTTCAATGTTTTGTCACATCGAAAAAAGAAATACAAGAGACGCTACGAAATGTAGAAGCGCACTCAGAAATGTGAATAACTGAGACAAACGGGAAATAAATATATATATGAAACTAATGAATGTATAAATACATTTTGAAATAAACATTAGTTTTGTGCATGGGCGCTGCGGTGAATGTGCATTGTGACGCGGGAGAGCGGGGTTCGAGTCCCGCCCAGTCGTTACGTTATGAATAAAGTCTTCCTATATCTATATGTATGTGTACTATAGCTCCACAATACATTGTATAAAGCCTAAAATGATTGCAATAGAGTAAAATCTAGGACTTAATCCAACACCTCCCTTTATATATAGATACCGTGTGAGCGAGTAGATGTGTCTGTAAATTTTCCCGAAAAAAACCAAACAAAATACAATATGGAAACTATTCAGTTTTAACTTCCATTGAAACACGTCTGTCCGCCATCGCTCTGCCTCTGACTTCTGACCACTTTCTATGGCAACATTGTAAAAGCGCACAGTCTGCATCTTCATCTTCATCAGTGGGATTTTTTGGGTCCGAATTATGATGTATGGATGATGTTTTTTAGGTATATTTATTTATTTATTCGTCTATTTATTTGTTTGTTTATTTCAACATGTATTTATATATTCATTAGTTTCAACATGTATATATTTATTTCCCATTTGTCTCTGTTATTCACATTTCTCTGCGCTTCCACATTTCGTAGCGACTCTTGTTTTTTTTTTTCCGATGTGACAAAACATTGAACTCTGTCAATCAGAGCTGGTGGGCGGGACCAGTGCGTTATTGTCCTATCCAGAGCTCATAATCATCTTCATGTTCACGTTCATACTACTCTTCATGTTCGTCTTCATAATCATCTTCATAATAATCTTCATGTTCATAATCATGTTAATAATCATAAGAACATAAGAAAGTTTACAAACGAGAGGAGGCCATTCGACCCATCGTGCTCGTTTGGTGTCCATTAATATCTAAGTGATCCAAGGATCCTATCCAGTCTATTGTTAAATGTTCCCAAACTTTCAGCTTCTACCACATCGCTGGGGAGTTTGTTCAGATTGTGACGCCTCTCTGTGTGAAGAAGTGTCTCCTCTTTTCCGTTTTGAATGCCTTGAAGCCCAATTTCCATTTTTGTTACCTGCATGTATTACCTTGCACTTTTCCACATTTAATTTAATCTGCCAGGTGTCGCCCACAACTGAATATTATCTGAGTCCCTTTGAATAGCCTGTGCTGCTGAGATTGTATCTGCTGAGCCACTTATTTTAGTATCATCTGCAAATTTGACAAGTTTGCTAACTATCCCAGAGTCCAGATCATTAATATAAATTAGAAAAAGCACAGGCCCTAGTACTGATCCCTGTGGAACTCCACTAACAACCTCACTCCAGTTAGAAGCGACTCCTCTAATCGACACCCTCTGTTTCCTATACATCAACCAGTTCATAATCCATCTACTTACATTACCCTGAATGCCTACAGCTTCCAATTTGAGGATCAGTCTTTGGTGTGGAACCTTATCAAAAGCTTTCTGAAAATCTAAGTATATCATATCATATGCTTTCACCTGATCTACAGCTGCAGTTGCATGTTCAAAAAATTCTAATAAATTAGTAAGACATGATCTGCCTCGTCTAAACCCATGTTGACTATCTCCAAGAATATGGTTTTCATTGAGATGCTCCTCTATTTTCTGTCTAATCATTTTTTCCAACATTTTACAGGTGATGCAGGTGAGACTGATCATCTTCATGTTCATAATCATGTTAATAATCATCTTCATGTTCATCTTCATGTTCATAATCATCTTCATATTCATGTTCATAATCATCTTCATGTTCATAATCACGTTCATCTTCATTTTGGCACTGATCACCCTCCATAATTGTTAGTGTTGTAAATGACTTGTAGCTGGAAACGGCTGATTAATAATGGAATATCTACATAGGTGAACAGAGGCCCATTATCAGCAGCCATCAGTCCTGTGT